>NC_060214.1:39155555-39462777 GCF_021130785.1 Homalodisca vitripennis
TGTAGGCCTATAGTGTTTTACCAAATTCATCAAAATAAATAAGGACAAATAACAGATTTAGAAGTGATTAAAACTGTATTAATGAGCATAGTGCTGTTAAGTAATATAATTTTAGGAGGAATTGTTTAACAAGTAATTTACACAAGCAAAAGTTATGTATTTGTGTAGTTCATTTATTTATTTATATTTTGTTATAGTGTTATTTATTTCATCTTTTATTGTATGATGTATTATTTTTGTCATACCTCCATTGTAAAACAGCCATAGTGTTCACGTAGTTCATACAAACTAATAAATTTTCATATACCATACACTTTTCTGCAGTGAAAAAAAAAAAAACAAATTGTATGCTACTAAAAGTAGGAGACATGTACATTTTGACAGTGACAATAATCTGGGAATAATTCTATGAATTATCCCAATGGCTGCATGACACTGTATACTCAAAGTAAATTTTTACATTGACATGCAGAATATGGAAATAGGTTATTTTCAAATAATTATTTCATAACTTACGATGTCAGTGACAGAAGGCTGAATAATTCCTGTGGCTGACAGTACGCGGTTCATGAAAATCTCCGCATTGAAGCGCTAAGGATTATTATTGTTGAAATTGGTGGAATTGCATTGGTATTGATATTTTTTTCATAGCATGCAATTTTTTCAATGCCCCTATAATTAATGTGTAGTGTAGAGATTTGTGATGTCTAAAGAAAACCTAATAGCTGTGAATAATTTTTCATTGGTAGCAGGGTGGCAGTATCCTACATGCGGAACCAAATCTGCGCCATACCAGACTACATGTTGCAATGAATTTTCAAACTTCAAAGATACTAATCAGCGTTACATGTGCATCACAGCTATGGAACAGTACAAGAACAAGTCACTGGAAGAGTTGCGTTACGAAGATTATATCGCCAGAGATGGTTTAAAGTCACATCAATTTATTGGAAGAAGTAAGTGGTTCTTTTAATACTGTAAACTTTGCTATGCTATAAAATTTTTTCATTACTTATTTCTTGGTTGATTTTTGAAACGTATTTATTATAGTTTATTGGCTGAGTGTTAGCGTAGCCTATCAATCAAGAGCCTGGAAAAATTTAATTTCTTTCTGTCCGCATGATGTCTTAAAAGACAAAATTACTTAGACATAAAATTTGTATGAAGCTTCATTTCTCTATTCGTAACATCGACGATGGTGCATGACATTCTTTAGGATTGGATTAGCGTTAGTGAACATTTTTACATTGGTCTTATGGATAACCGTGATGGCAGTGAGAAAATTTCAGAATAAATCAATATTTAAACAGAGTAACTATTATACGTCATTTTAATATGAGACATAGTAACATATGTAGCTATTGATTTGAAATTTTGCAGCTAGGCTCAGCAAAGCCTGTCATACAACGTGTGGTGTGGCGTACTCCTGTTTTTTATTTTTATTTACACACAGTAAAACACCATTTTACAAGGAAAATCCTTCTTTATTTAAAAATTACAAAAAAAGGATTTGTTGAGAAAAAAATGAGATAATCATGCAATAGTAAAGGGCTATTAAATTAATGGTAGCAACTTATAATAATACAGATAAAAATTAACAACAATAATACAAGGACGATATTATCAACAAATAATAACAAGGACAACATTGAAACATAAATTATAACAAGAATAACGACAATGAAATTCTGAGATCGGCACAAAAAAATCCAAATCTTTGACAGTTCCCACATGATTATTTATACATAATACTGTCAGAGCTGTGAGTTTCAAATATAACTTGTTTGTTGCGTTTGTTTAAATTGGGTTTGTACACTGCATTGTTCCATTCACTGAGACCAGAGCGTACCATTTCAATATCCAAAGCGAGATGGTGAGACTCAGTTATCAGTTATAGGTTAGAATACTTAATAATTCTACAGAAAAAGTTAGTTCCTGCTGAGATCCTGATGGATGGTCTTAAGTTTATGCTTTAAGCTTGTGCTGCTGTGGTTCCGGAAGAAGTCAACATAAGGGGTAACAGCATTGCCAACTAAATTAAGCTAGGGACGTTGTAAGTGGTACGTTTGATGAAGAGATCTTGGGATCTTGTGTTAAGCAGGATTTTAAACTATTGGGATATTAACTTGGTGGGACAGTTCACCTCGCTTGTAAGTGTAGTCATAATGAACCCACTGAACATTTTGTAATTGTTAGGTTGAATTGAATTGTTGGATAAATACGTAGGCAACCCAATTCTGATTTAAATTCTGAGATATATTTGTTGCTCAAATGATTAAAATCTGTTTGTAGTGTAATGTTCATTATTGGGAGTGGATGATTTGAAAGGAAATAATGGTATTACAGACAATTGCAATTTTTATGTGTTGTAACGACAGAAACTAAACGTTTTAGTACAGTACTAGCCTCTACCCTCAGTTTGAAATGTCAGATAACTTCCTTTATCTATTTTTCCTAACCACACCAGTGCTTTGAAATTACATGAAACTTAGTTTCGTCTATGCTATATAAAAATATAAAAAAAACTTTATGATTGTTGCACACATTTTTTAAAACTAAACTATTGTACTTTTAAGACAATGCTTGAAAATCCACACAGTGCCCTTTATCTCCTACAAAATTAAAAACAAGATGTTAAAAGTTTTGCATGCATGTAAAAAAAAATTAGATAATTTAAAAGTGCTCATATTTTTTGCACACATTTTGAAATCAAATACAAAACATTCACAAAGAAATATTTTTTATTTTGAACATGAATATAAAATTAAATAAAGTTAACCCTTTGGAGACCAACCTCCGGTATATCAGAAGTTTTGTAATAAATGTTTTTCATTTATTCAGTGACACATTTCAATCAAATTTTCACAAAAAAAGTCTAAATAGATAATCAAAGTAACAAAAAATAATAATTTTGTAAATAGTATATTTGATTTTACGAATGTTTATTCTCTGTATGTCATGCAATGTCGCCAGTCTGCTTCCTTAATGATCAGACTACGTGCCAGTCGCTGCTCCTGGGAACTAAACAAACAGACAATGATACTTTAGTATTATCTGGAGGCTACTATTTTTGGACAATTTTTCCTTATCCAGGACCAAAATAAATTACAGTATTAAAAAGAACAGAAATTTACAAGTCATTATGATGAACAGTTATTGTATTGTACCTCCCAAAAGAAAGCAATGTGGGCGAGAATTGAGTTGAATGCATCGCCACTAGTTGCCACCAATAACGGCATACCAACATGACGACATTATAAATTAATCAAGCACACGACAATCAGTGAAAACAAAAACTAAAAGAACAACAATTAATTATTCGAAAGTGATCGGTGATACGTGCGTGCGTCTAGGCCTATTTGGAGGCGATTTGGCAACAGGAAGTATCAGGTATTTTTCGATTTATTATGAAACAAAGAAATTACTAGTAACATATAATGAAGTTTATTTTGGTCCCTGATAAGGAAAACTCATCCAAAAATAGTGGCCTTGATAATACCAAAGTACTCAGATTGCTAAGACAATTGCTAAGATGTGTTTACATTATAAATAGCATTATTTACGCTGTGTTTCCTTTGATTTATGTGAAGAACAATGAGTCAGTGTACTGAACTAGAGTAGGCCTATCTGGAAAACATTTGGTGTACTTCTTATGAACCCAATTTTATCCACCATTGCTGGAAAACCCAGTACATAGGATTTTGTACAAAATTTATATAATATTCCTAACTGAGAATTTTCTTTTTTGTCGTACTTTTTGTAGTTGTATATAGACATATTCACTGTTAGAATACAAATGGTTTTATGCCTCAAAATTTTTTTATCGCTGGTCAAGAGTGGTTTGAAACTATTTTTTTCTTAAATTTCAAATTTACAATACTTATTCTAAGTATTAAAAATGCATACTAGTATGTGTTTGCATGTAAATGGCATATATTCTGCTAGCCCATTTTATAATATACAATAAAAACAAATAATCAAAAAACAGGTAAAGGATTTGATTTGTGATTCCTAAAATATATCCATTTCCCCAAAATTCTGCAAATCCCATAAAAATAGCCCAGTATTTCTGGTTTACTTTTTGTAATATAGACTGGTTTCCAAAGGGTTAATATAATATATGGTATATCATGTCATGGCATGTTTAACACATTCACTGCGGGTGACAAGCATGCTCGTCATGCGAAAATGGCGCGCCGGGCAGTGGATGAGCGAGCTCGGCATATTATCCATTCAGTTATTGTAACGATAATTTTATTAAAAAAATTTTCAAGGGGATGACCATATCAGTCTAAGTTGACAACCCAATAGTAATATATCACATATTAAGTACTGTGTATGACTGTAACCCACTTGTTATTTCATATTACAAGGTAGAAGGACGTTACACCATATGTCGTGTAACAGGTTTCACTGAGGTTGCATGCAAAATTTCAAATGTATAGCTCATTGTTTCTCATATATAAGTGATGTTGTTTTCGAGATATTGTGCGGACAGATAGATAGACAGATAGAAATTAAATTTTCCAGCCCCACGAGTGATATGCTTTGCTAAAACTCAGCCCATAAAAAGTAGAAACATTCTCTCAGATCATGAAAATAATCAAACATGTTGATCGTAGTAGACGCCCTCAGTATATAAGGTGTTAGCGCTGAAATCATGATTGTCCTTCTTTGTCATTGTCTTTTTGTCTTGTCAGTTTGTGTTTACCATTCAATACAACTATCTTCCTATCTGTATTAATTGTTCTGTTTAATTAACTTTCCCCTTTAGGCTTGATGACAGGGCAGATTATATTGAATACGTTTATCAAAACTGTGCTGAATGAATGATTTGTCACAAATGATTTGTTGTCTATTTGCTTAATCTTGCAGGTTCAGTTGACTTTTTGCACGAGGTTTTTAAGCTAGAAACTCTATACTGTAACCTAAACTCTACTGTAGTTAAAAGTTGGTCTTTTTGTTTATTTATTTGTTATAATAAGTACATTTTTAGGCTGTATAAATTATCGTGGTTTCAAAACTGCATTTTAGATGTGAGAACAATACTAATTGGTTGCATAACCACTCGGATAACATTGTATCTTAGGAAGGCTTTAGCTAATTTAATTTTTATGCATTGATTTTTCAAATATTTATTTTAATATCTAATGTATAATTATTATTACAAAGTGTGTTATTAATCAGGACATTGTCTCAAGGCCCTTTTCGAGATCGTGCTGATTTTTGTAAAACTTCTGAACATTTAGACAAAGTCATCAAAACCTATATTTTCTTTATTTATTAATTTAATTATTTTGAAATTAAATTTATTGTATTAATCTAGTAAATCTTGATTGACAGAATGTTAAAATTGAAAAAAATATGTTATACTTCGCTAGTTTTAGTTTTTAATTACAGATTAAAATCAATGTAATTATGTTCTTTGCAGATGCAAACTATGATCCATCAGTGACAGCTTCATCAGGCTCCAATGCCTTCGCAAATCCAAGATCTTGCTTTGGCCCGCAAGTGGCAGAATCAACAGGTTACAATCCTTTTGCAAGTCAAAGATCTTGCTTTGGCCCACAAGTAATAGGACCAACAGGCTCCAATATCTTCTATTCAAATCCCAGATCTTCCTTTGGTCCGCAAGTGGCAGCATCAACAGGTTACAATCCTTTTGCAAATCAAAGATCTTGCTTTGGCCCACAAGTGATAGGACCAACAGACTCCAATATCTTCTATCCAAATCCCAAATCTTCCTTTGGTCCACAAGTGGCAGCATCAACAGGTTCCAATCCCTTTGCAAATCAAAGATCTTGCTTTGGCCCACAAGTGATAGGACCAACAGGCTCCAATATCTTCACAAATCCCAGATCTTCCTTTGGCCCGCAAGTGGCATCATCAACAGGTTCCAATCCTTTTGCAGATCCAAGATCTTGCTTTGGCCCACGAATATCATCAACAACAGGCATGAATTGCTTCAGTGACCAGTCACAGAACTCGGTAAGTCTTTGATCATGTTGAGATTTTTTGTGCATTACAGAACAAATTAACCCAGAATAATAAAGTATTATTAACACTTCGAGTATTCTTGATTGTTTTGCTAGATGCAAAACAATCAATCAGTTCTCAGTTTAACTTCGTACAATGTTGCACACTGAATACTGTCTTCCAATATTAATGTAAATTCTAAAATTCGTCTTAATATAAAACTAAATCTAACCATACTTTAGTAATCTTGGAAATGTATTAACATGATCTTTTATCTTTTTTGTACGAGGAATATTTTTGATCACATTAAGAACAGAATGAATTTTCTAAAGGTTTTTGTTATTGATCTTTTTATTTAGATTTGTATAATCTGTAAGTGGACACAATTTACTAGTTGAGTATAAAACAGTGTCCTCTCAAATATTAAAAGTGAATATACTCCAGTTTTGCTTTGCTCAAGTCTAAATTTAAATGTGGTTCAAGTTTTCTTTTATATGTGATATATTCAACACAGTAACATAACCTATGACTCCACGAAATTATATCGGAGTTAATAACATAACTATGACTCCAGTATAATTCCATGTAAGTAAGAGTTGGTGATCATCAATTTCAAACACATTTAGAGCTTTATAAAAATTACAGTAACAACTTTAGTTTTGTCCGTTGAATTTATAACAGATCCTTTAAATCTAACTGCCACTGAACAGTTTGTGTACATTTCCTAAATCCATGTGGTGTGTTATCAATAATGCTATTTTTTTCTAAGTGGATTTTGAATAGCAGTTAGACATTTGTCCCGACGCTTACTAAAGATTTATTTGTGTGGACTGACACTATGTACACAATGTTCTGAGGAATAATGAATAATTCTGACCAGTAGAACTTAACATACATCGTTTGAACACTTCCTAGACACTACACAATAATACTATTATTCAAATACACCAAAAACAAAAATAGTTACTTCCCTTTATTCCCTTCATTTTCCATACCAATACTTGAGAATTGCTGAGTGGATGTAGGTGGTGAAAACTGAAACTGTGAATTCTGGGTAGCAAATTCCAAATTTTATGGTCTAACATAATGTAGTAATGCATGTACCATTAACCATAGACAGACTCCAACTAGTTTTAAGCCAAGACATTTTTTAATATTAAATAAGGAAAATCTGCTTCATCAGAAGGGTTAAGCACGTGCAAGCAGAACTACTTTGCCTCATTCACAATATATAAAGGTAAGAACGATGGAAATTTACAATTTTTTGATCAGACATTAAATTTACTACTTAATGTTTTTTAGTGCTACAGCATCGCTTAGAGCAACTCTGCAATTTAATCTAAAAGGGCGAAATATCTGTTGGCAATTCTACGCATCTCGTATGATTTGCCATATTTACATAATGTAAGTTACCCGCTAGAAGCAATTTTGTGTTCCAAACGGTTTTACGATTGATTTTCATACTTCGGTTGTCCATAGGTTGTTTACATATAACGTATGTGAGCGATAAAGCAAGTAATTTGTCTTGCTTAGTTCAGCTGTTTTGTTTATATTTCGACTTGCCGGCAAGCGATATATGTTGTAATATTTCACAGTTTTATTTACTGTAATGAATTTTATATTGTGAATTAGTATTTGGTATTGTGATTTACACATTACAATCGTGTGTTTGAGTGATGTGATTATGGTGTGAAATATGGATCATTACATTTAGGACATGGGTAATAGTGTCTTTTTGTTTTGTTTCGAGATATTCTATAATTTTTTGTTTTGTTTGTATTAATTTTTAATTGTTTGTTGAAAAGAAACTTCAGAAAAATTGTTTACATAATAGTATTTTACATAAAACTCAAAATTGTATAAATAACAGAAACAAATGTTTTTATTTTTGTAAATATTGTTTGGTATTAAGTTTTTACACTCAGGCCATTTATTTGATATATTTCTACTCCCTACGTTATGATGAACAAAACGAAAGAAGAATTATAAAAATATCATACCATAAAAGCATTTTACGATTTTTTCCTTAACCTCTACCCCAAAAAACTTTACGCCTAAATACTTATGGTAACTCATTGCTTTTGATAGTCTATATTTTGGTAACTCTTTGTTTGCATATGTACTCGCTTATGTTTCACATGCACATATTAAACCTATGTACATGTTTCACCTGTGTACTCTACATTTATCTCTATGTCTTGTCTCACAGCTATACACCATTTTCTCCATTTAGGCAGTGTTGTGTAATTTTTCTTAACTGATATGAAAACCGTTATTAAGTGAGTGACAGTGCTCTAGTGGTTTTTCATTCATAATTGTCCTAACAACCGTTTTCTGTTGAATTAAAATTTTCTCTAGGTCTGTACCGTTTTTCCATGCTATCAGGCCATACCTCACAATGCTTTAAAAAATGAGAACTAGGCCATTATTAAATACTTAAAACCAACCTGTTTTTTTTTATTTTTATTTACAATGAAATAAGTAACCTTAGACAGTTTTTTATACATATCTATATGATTTTTCCATGACAGAAGTATAGATTCTAATACTTATACCTAACAAAGTAACGGGAATTTTATAATCTGATATGTCTGATTTCAAAGATACTATTAAGTTTTGAGTCTTATCTTTATTCAGGAATAAATCATTTGCTTCAAACCAACAAGTTAGTTCACTGAGTGCCTGATCAGACGAAGATTTCAGTTGGCCTATATTTTTTTATGTACATTCAAAATAGAAGTGTCATCTACATATATTGTAAAAAAGATAAAAATGTTTAAACTAAGGTCAATTATTAAAATAAAAGAGTATCAGTCCCAACACCGAACCCTGAAGAACACCTGACTTAACATCTAAAATCTGTGAGATTGTACTCCTTATATCTACTACTGTGGTCAAATATGATTTAAAAACACTGAGGTTTTTACCATTGTAATTTAGCAAGTAGTATATGATGGCGTACAGTGTCAAAAGCTTTACTTTTATCACATAGGATTACTTGAGCAAACTTATCATTTTCAAGAGTTAATATTAACTGTTGTATCATAATATCTATGGCCTGAATAGTAAATCTGCCAGAGCGGCACCCATACTGACAATTACTAAATAAATTTAAAGATTCAAAAAAATTACACATCTGAATTTTCAGAAGTTTTTCATAGATCTTTGCAATGACAAAGTATACAAGAAATTAGTCGATAGCTATTGGGTATATCAAGTTTTCCCTTTCTATAGATGGGTACCACTCTGTAAAATTTTAAGTATGAAGGAAAAATACCTTCCAAAATACATTGATTTCAACAATATGTGTAATTGGCTCTAAAATCTCAACAACAACACTTTTTAGCAGCTCACTAGTGAACCTATACACATCCTTTGTAGATGAGCTTTTAAGTGACGTAATTATTTTCAACACTTCACTAGGTGATACAGCTTGTCGTATAAGCAAGTCAACTGCCTACCAGTCATAACTGCCTAAACGGTGTAATATTTGGCACCAAAAACATGACACGGATACAAGAACTTTTTAATTCATCTTCTTCGTAATGGCTGTGACAATTCCTAAATAAGCATGGCTTTTTGAGGCAGTTGCAAAGCTTTCACTGATGGCACTAATATTTCATTAAACCATTCCTTAAACAGTGACTGAGTCATTGCCTTCTTTGTTTTGGTGGTTTCCTGTTCTCATAAATTTATTCATTGCAGATTTACTAGATATAACACAAAACTAGCTAATACTGTTGACGAGTTGTGTTAGTAACCTCGATGAGGCATCTAGTTTTGGACTGTCATTGGATTAAAGTGTTCTTCAGCTTCTATTTAATTTGTGGCAGTATAGTGGTGGTTCTTTTTTACAAATTACAAAAATAATAAAAATAAAAAACACTTACATTGAGAACATTAACGGTTTTATGTGATACAAAGAGTTATGAACAATTATTTCCAGAATCTGTTACACTTAAATCACAGACTGTTATCGTGTAAATTGCTGTAATCAGGATCTTCAGTTAGAACTCTTCTGGGAGACAAGTGTAATTATGTGATAAGAGACACCAGTTTCTTTTGTGGAACATTTTGCTTAACAGTGTTTTCAGTGTGAAGGGAACGAGTTGATTTCCTGCTGTTCTGGGTTGTGAAATTGTAGGAACTTAGCTCATACTAACTTAGCCGTGAATTTTTAGTTGTAGTGTTTGCATACGGTATGAAATTAAAAAAAACTGTTGTTATAGTAAAAATAATTATTTCAATTACAGAATGCTTAAGACCAACATTTTCATTACGTCCTTTGAGTCATGCCCAGTAATCATTTCTTTGATGTTTTAAAAGTGTTTTGAATGGTACTGCTGTACACATCTACTGCCAATGACTGAGACCATGGAGTTACTGCTTGTTTCAGCACTTTATCATACTGGAAGTCTGTTCACGTCAGAACTCCTTGAGAGGTATCAGATCGGTATGCTTGGGGATGAAAAATAACATCCAAATTCCTCCTGTTGGGGGAAAATGTATGAGGCCAAATGTTGCTGTCAAGTAATTCAATGTCTGTAGTCAACATTCCATGTCTTATCTTAGATGTTCCTATTAATTTAAAATTATTTTTCCTTTTGTACAAACAAAAAGTAAATGGTATTAAGTAGTCAACATTCCATGTCTTGTCTTGGATGTTCCTATTAATATAAAATTATCTTCCCTTTTGTACAAACAAAAAGTAAATGGTATTAAGTATTTCTGACTCTTGGCAGCATTTCCTACTGTAACCAGCATTTTCAAGTATTGGCAATGAATAAAACTTTACTGCAGAAGAATTCAATTCTTTTTAATCAGAATACATTCAAATAATTAGAAATTTGGATGACTGAATATAATTTTGGCCTTGGGAAATTGGAACACAGTTGGAACCCTGCTATAGTATCTTTTATGAAATGAATGTTTTTGTATTTTATGACACTTGCAATATTTAATCCAGGTAAAACAAACAGTAGGATAATTCAAATTAATTTAGTTTCTGTCCAACCAATTAACTATTATGATAATACTTGCCAATACAAATTTATGTTGCAGGATGGAGCGGGAACCAATTCAAAACAAACAATTTTTCACGGCTTTCAAAATGGATCCATTAAAAAGCCCAAGATAGTTGACAAACCTGATTGTTTCGAAAGCTTGATACAGAAAGAGGTAATCAGCCAAATGATCTCAAAACTGAATAAGATGGACAAATATTTTCAAACCATTAACACCCGACTTACATCAATGGAAAGTCACTTGGACGATGTGAGTTCAAATATGTCCATAATGGTATCCCATATGTCGGCAATCGACATGCACGTAGCGATGCAGAAAGTTGATAAGAAATGGAAAGGTTTAAAAACCTGCCTTGCAAACCTTGAGGCTTCCCCACAGGATCAGGCAGTAGAGAGACTTACCTTCCATTGTCCTGCTGATCTACTCAAAGAAAAGGTTAAGACATCTACAGCCTTGGAGAGTGACCCTATAGAAGACATGTCTGTTTTGTCAAGCACTTTGAGTGCTTCCAAAGTTGATGCAACTGAAAAAGAAGAAATGTTACCCATTGACAACTCTTCAAATACAGAATCTAAGTTAGATTCAAAAAGCTACTCAAATTTATTCAAATTTAATCCAAGTTTTGGAGACCTTTGTTATGTGAAACCTGTTTCTTACTCTCTTTTTGAAAGAGGATCATCCCAAAACAACCAAGGTGGTGCGTTATTGTTTGGATGCACTCCTACTAAAAGAAGTGATTCAAGAATGGATATAAGTTCTAATAGCTTCAGTCCACTCAGCATTGACAAAAGTGAAAAAGCAAAAGATATCAATCAAAAACAAGAAGAGACTAATTCAAAGTCTGCTCTTGAGGCCGCAAATGTGAGTGGATCAAAGGATTCAACAGAATGTTCAGTTGCAGGAGAACAAGGATGTTCTATATCTTGTATTGATGAGCAGGATAGTTCTAGGGAATCCCAAGGTATTATTTTAGAACAAAAAGAGAATCTGATCACTTCTAAGCCATCAGAAAGTGTTACCTCAGGAGTATCAAGAAACTTGTTAGAAACAAAAAGTAACAATGGACATGATCTATTTATTACATTCAGTGCACCAGATTTTAACAATCCTAAAGCACCAGAAAACGTGTCTTTTGAAAACGTTACTTCATCTTCAGGACTTGCTACATACAATAGTATTAGTGCGAGTAACCAAATTCCTCTTGAGACCTTACCAGAGAATAAATGTACAGACAAACAAGGAACTACTTGTGGATATCAGACAGAAGATGTTAAAACTATTAAATTTATAGAAATGGACAGTCTTTCCTTCAGTGTAATTAAACCTAAGGATCTGAGCACTCCAAAGTCACTTGGAGAGACTGTAGTAGTCACTACTAATACAAATAACAACCAAAGGCCTAATGTTCTCATTGACCCAACAGAGAATTTGAAGATGTCAGAAGGGTCAAACAGCCCTTCCAATGTAACAAGAGTTTTTGAAACTTGCAGTCAGTATAACATTCTGACTGATAGTTCTAAAGAAAATGAAACCAAAACTGAGAAAATGGCAGCAGTAGAAGATCAGAGCAATTGTTTAATCAATGGAGAGAATGAAAGTGATGAAGAAAATGGCTTTGTGATCGTTGGAAATGAACAGTGTTCCGTTTTGTCTGAAGCTTCAACAAACAAAAGTACATCTTTCAAGGCTTTTAACGATATAACAGAATACTTGGAAATCAACCTTGGAAAAAAGAAGGATGTTGTGTATGAATTTGGCTTTGAAGTTAAACTGGACAGTCCAACTTTGGGGTCAACATTAGAAACTTCAGTGAGAGAAGGGGATGTGAACAACGCGCATGGAGATAACAGGGAAAAAGATGATTCGTTTAATGCATTTACTAGTAATTTTATAGCCAACTGTTCGGAAAAACAAAGCTCTCCTTTTCCAAAAGAGAGCATAGGATTTGGTGGTAATATAAAAAAGAAAGAAGAGCCATTCAATACATTTATAAGCCATTTTGGTACCAATTCGAAAGAACAAAGTTCTCCTGCTACAAATGAACAAGATAAATAAAAGATGATTAACAAAAATAATCAACCTTCTTAATTTTAAGAAATTTAAGTTTTGTTCAGAAGTTATTTTCTTCAGAAGAAAATGCGTGTTTAACATTGTTATCAAACATGTATTAAATATTTATTTTTTCTATCCAGAATGATGGCTTTTTAATTAGTCAACTCTAGCTGTGTAAAAGTTTTTTATCTCTGTTTTTTTAACAAGGCCTGCTAAAATATTTAAATTTCTGTGCTATAACTTGCAATATTGAACCTCATTTGAGGTAATTATTGAAAAGTTGAACTTGAATATGTATTTATAGCTCCAAATGGGCAGTGTTAATCCGAATATTTGTTTACTCGAGGCAATAAGATTATTAAAATATTCAGATTGCCAATGAAACACCAATAAAACATCTGAAACACTCTAAAATTAATTCACTCAGTCATAACATTAAAATCTACAAATATCGATTGATTGTGGCTGAAGGTGGTTGGAGTAGTATAGTGTTCGGATTAACGCAGCCAGCCTGTATGTATGTGTTTAATTGTGTAATTAATTGTAAGTTCCTGTTTTGTATCTACTAAGTTTTTCAATACACTATACCAAAGTATAAATACAAGTTTTGATATTGCAATCACTTTATCTAATTTGAATGTACTGGAAACATTGTAATTGTATTTGCTATTCTTGCAAAGGAAAAATATATAATAATTTGTAAAATGTTGGTTATAAGATATTTCTAATAGATCGTTTAAGATAATAGGCAAACGGAACTGTCTAATCAGATCCTATTACTAAAGGTAGTACACAGAATGTGTAATCTCTGAAGGTACATGATTCATGTATATTTGTGAACAAGTGAATACCTTTGTATAGTATGTTTCTCCCCGCTATACGAACATGAAACATTTTCTCAATGGAATCATCTGGGAATCTTATGTACAGCTTTTAGTGTTTTTGTCGTGGTTGATTTAATTGTGCTGCTTTGGATTTTTGTTTCCTGCATGGAGTCCATTACAATTTTGATAACAACTTTGAGAAAATGTCAAGTGTAATAATTATTTTTCTTCCATCAAAGTAGGTGGAGTGTTGAACCTTCATTCCATCTCACAACGATACCTCGATCATGCCTTCACTGCGGTATTATAATGAGTGAGACTGGTTACTCTTAATCTGGCTCTGCACCGTAAGGCATCTGCCGTAGTTTATGTTTGAATATGAGTAATCGCTTCTCATCAATGACTAATTACATTGATTTTAATGCTAAAATTTAAAACTGTGAAAATACAAATGTATTGTTACAAGCCAATGTATGTAATGAATTTTTTACAAAGTTATATTAAAAAGTAAAAATGATAACCAACAATTACAATTGTTTGGTGTAAATGTAGTTCACTTGATAGCAATTCACTAATATCTTTCTCTCTATAGTTTGTTTGGCCTTGTTCTTTATTTGTCATTATTGTTTTTACTGTTTTGTTTCTGTTCATCTATTACTTTGTGATCTTGCGAGTACTTGTTAAGTTGTTTTTATTTGTTCTTTTATGAAATATTTAGATGATAAAGTAAATATCATTATGTTAAGTTATGAAACTTGTTTTATTACATTTAACATGTGAGCACACTCAAATTCTTTTAGTGCAAGTGCACAGCAGTACACAATGTGTAAAGTTTTAATTTTTTGATACGTTTTAAAAATACATTAATGTAGCTCATAGTTGTGCCCTGTCAATAAATTACCACAGTCTTTAATAGTGCTGTAATTATCTGTGTCATGTTTTATGATATTAATAGTATTCTAAAATGTGTTCATCTAACACCTGAAGAGAACACGGCTGCAATCTGCATTCATGTCAGCAAACAAGAGGTGTTACCACACACTCTAGCAGTCATTTCATACGGTGGGATACTTGTCTAGCTCCCTACTGACCGTTTGCGACTATAAGTTGCAACATTTGCCATTTACATGTGCTCACGTGTTAAAAAACCTTTGAAGACAGGATATGTCTGTAACAAAGACTTTTTGTAAATATTGTCAGTACAATATTGGTAGTAAATAAACATTTATAATATTTATTATTATGGCTTTTTTATTCTCCTAACGCTTTTTATTTTGTTCTTATATGCCGAACAATGTCGCAGATTTAGATAACATCGCTAGAAGTGGGTTTTCTTGGTATTGTTGGATACCTTTAAAGAAGACATATTTAAAGGATTAAACCACTGTTTTAATTGCTATAAGAGATCGGGTTCTCAGTAAATCCTGAGTGTAAAATATAGTTTGTGCTGAGATCACCCAGTGCCGATTTATTCACAGTGCAATTTTTAGAGCAAAGAGTTATTCACAGGTTTTCTATGCCAATTAGGGGTTGAAAACTTACATGTAAAGTTGGTACTTTTCTATTAATCAGAAGCCATCCATTCAGAGCATGTTACGGCTGTTATGATCTGGTGAATATATTGTAAATTGTGTTTATTTTTCTCTTTAAGATAGTTATGAATATTGGGAAACCGCACTGCGCCAGTAAAATATTTAACCACTTCAACTGAACACGTTTCCAATATTAGAAGCAAAATATTTAACAAACAAATAGGCGTATTGTTATTCAAGGATTGTATCGTTCAACTTACAGATTGGTTGAACATAAGCTAATTTTAATTTAATTAGAAATATACCACAACTCATCATCATCTGACGTTTCCGTTATCACGGGTTGTCGTACACAGCCTCCTCCACTTTTGTCTGTCATTCCAGGTCTCCTTTCCTCCACCTGCACTTTCTGTAGTTCCCTCTCTCTACGTCTTTCCACACTTGGTCCTCCCATCTTCCTCTCGGTCTTCCTCTTGGTCTTCTTCCTCTTTCCTCCTTCTCCAGTGCTACTGACAGATAAATTTAAACTATGCATTATAGGAGATGTTAAATGCCTCAAATTATTCTTTATCGTATACAGGAACTGTGGGAGCTCATTCCATGTAAAAATAATGAAAAAAGTGTATAGAAACATGGGTCCGGAAATGCTTTGTAAGTGAGTTACAGCTAGTGAAAGTTTTTGCCCGGATTTCAGCTGACCATGTAAAATTAGGTCATTTTGAAATTCTGGTAAGATAGATTAAGTTTAAGATCTGTTAACCTACACGGTGAGGTCAAGATTTTTCTATAATTTTATTGTATAAGCAATATTTCAACTCATATCCCGGAAGACTTTCATTTTAGTTGGAACATGTCATTCATAGTAATGGTCCAGGTGTTGTTCCTGATGATGGTAATGTGGAATATGCCTGAACCAATGAAACAGAATCACTATACGTTACCTCAGAGTTGCTGAGGGGTTTCCTACTTTACATTAGGGTTCCAAATAACGTTCTTGTAGGTGTCTGAAACATGACAAAGAGCACCCCCCCCCCACCCCCCCCCCCCCCCACCCCCCCCCCCCCCCACCCCCCCCCCCCCCCACCCCCCCCCCCCCCCACCCCCCCCCCCCCCCACCCCCCCCCAATGTGATTTTACAGGTGTGTAAATCTACTTTTAGAGCAAATGGACCGTGAGGCTGTGGAAAAAGTTGAGGATGGAAAGAGCAGGAAGATGCAGAAGATGATGTCATGGAAGAAGAGGATGATTCAGATGAAGAGAGGGAAGATGATGGATTTGATTCAGGAAGAAGATAATGATTTGGACAAAACACTGTGGGGTTGAAGTGTATACAGATGGAGATGCTTTCAAACTTCCAAAAAAACACCTGTACAAGAGGAGACAGAGGAAGAAGGTGCAAGGACCAAACCCACAGAAGAGAGGTCCCAGAATTTGTCAGATGCCGAGAAACATCTTCTTCATGGGAGGAGTTTAGAGTCCAATATGTTCTCAAGTTTTTCTCGAAAGGAAAAGATACAGATTTTGAGCTACAGGGTAAATGTAATAACATTGTCAGTTAGTTAATACATATTATTGATATTTTATTAGCTTTTTTTAAAATTCTTTTTTATGCATGCCTTCCAGAGGGGAACATTGCTAGTACATGCACTTGTATTGATGCTCTATTAATTAGAGTTGTATGATGCAATTTTTCACCTTCGTACTTATCTATTAGTGTAGTCAATCCAACTTTCCATATTATTATAGCGTGTGGGAAAAAATTATTGCTTTTAAAAACAAATATGTGAACCACATTCAAAACTTAAACTACACAAAGTTCTGGGATTAATCAAATAAATTTTAAAAACCCCACGAACGGTTCCTATAACAGTCAATTGTTTAATTTCACCTCTACAACTAGTATGTGTTATAAGTCTATTTTTTTTTATTGACTGCAACAGTCCATTAGCCCTCGATAGCTTGAAAATGGACTGATTTTACCACCAGATCACAGTAGCCACCTGGTAGAAACCACTGACTCAAGGTCGTGTGGTGCGCGCATCGCTTTGCTGTCAGAATATGCTGCCACATTATACTAGCCATTCCTTGTATACTGCATACTGTGGCCATATTTATCTTGTGAGAGTGACTTATACTTGTTGATCAACCATCTAGCTTGTTACTTTAGTCTAAATGGCAGACAATATTGATCGAGTCTGTCGTAGTGAGGAAATAAGACATTTGATTTTGAAAAAAGTACTGAAATATTGACTTGTGGAACATTTAGTCCTTTTTTTATTAAGTTTTCAAATGTAAATAAACGTTTTTTAAGATATTTTTAAAGCTTTTTATTTTTTACTCCTTTTGGTAATTTTTTTGATTACATCCTTTACTCATTTTAGCTTATCAAAAGAAGACGTCATATGACGTTCATATTCCTTAAATGGTTATGGAATTCACAGGGCCTTCTTAAAATCATCTTGATGTCCGTCTGTGTGTAAATCTTAATAGAAATTAGAGACTCCAAATGATGTATATAGGTTCTTCTACTCTCAGGAGGAGCATTATCTATCAGGGATGCTACATGTCAGGGAAATCAGGGAAAAAAAACAGGACTGGAAATCAGGGAAAAGTCAGTGAATTTCGACGTTGGTCAGGGAAAAATATAAAATCCCTTTACACAAATAAACTTACTGCCGCCGTGCCGAGTCCAAGCCTGCAGACGACGCGGCGCATAATTTACTTCTGTGTTGTAAAAGATCATTTAAGTCAATCTTTTTGTACGTATTAAACTGTGTTCACTTTATTTTTTGCTTTTTTATATTTGCCACCCTGTTAGCCTCAACACCGCTTTTTTCCACCCGTTAATTGCCAAAAACCCTGGGGATTGCGTCGAAAAAAGTCTGGGAAAAATGAAAAATTTGGTCTGGAAATCAGGGAAAAGTCAGGGAATTTCATTATTGGACTCCTGTAGCAACCCTGTCTATATTGAGAACAAAAGGTTAAAGGGCAATCTGCCTGATTGTCTTTGAGATAACTCTTGAGAAAAAGGTCCTAGAAACTTGAAATATCGATTCCTCTTAGTTTAGGGTTAGGTTTAGTTTAACTCTATTGACTTAGGTCAAAAGGTCAAAGGTCAGTCCATTCGTCTTTACAATAACTCGTGATAGAAGGGTCAGAGACTTCAAACTTGGTGTATAGGTTTCTCTCGGTCAAAGGAAGAATTGCATTTTGTTTGGGTTAAATTGTCAAACAGCAGTCCATTCGTCTGTTCTTTAACTCATTTGTCACGTTCTGTCGGGTCATTTTTATACTCTGTTGTATCGTTTTAGTTGTGATATAAATGGCTCCTGTCCTAGCAAAGTAAAGAACATCTCAACGGTTACAGCTTGTGTGTTTATATTATAAAATATTTGGTGGATAGTGTTACATCATCATGAAACATCAAGGTAGAGTCTAGATTGGAAAAGGTGGGTGGGGACAAGTGGTTTGTATGCAACAAGAGTAAGTATTGTAATAATCAGTCATGATGTGTCTTTGTTGTACACCTTCATTCAGTCCTGAATCTGGTTGTGTTAGAGCACAAAGTTCCTAATAAAGTTTGGGTCCCACATCTCAGCAATCACTGACAGGGTTTTCTGAGCCAGTCATATGCATTTCTATAGGTATATCAAAGTGACTATCACAGCTGCAGAAGCTGAGCAGGGTAGTCAGTCATCTCTTTCTGCTTTCATCGGAGCTGCACTGTCCGATATAAAACATAGGCTTGTATCAAAAGTTCAGCCACTGACTTCCAGAACAGTTGTTAATAAGAACTAATACCGGGTGTCTTATAAGTGTTCCCCCCTCCCCTCTATTAAACTTGCTTATGAATAGAGATAGAATGATTTACTTTGGAGGGAGTGTTTATATGACCAATTAAGGAGTCTTTTGACGTATGAAAATCTTTAAAAAATGGGGTATTTTGGGGATAAGTCAAATTTTTCAAATGGACACCCCTAGCGAGTGGACACCTCATTTTAAAGGTATTGTAAAAAGAAGAAGAAGGCAGCAAACTAGAAATCTCTAATGTTACTCTATCCAATTTTGTGGCCAATTAAAGTTTAAATTTTTTATAAAATCCTCACAGTTTAAGTTACATTTAAAGTTATTTTAAGGCAGATAAAACATTCACTCACTAGTTATTTTCAGAACAGGACACAAAATCATAAGCAAAACAATACGTAAATGTATTTTAATCTCTTGAGACAGTTCAAATTCACATCTTTGTGTCTTTCAGCCAGGTGGATTACAACTCTGATTACGATGATTTGGAGGTCCAAGGTCAAGATGAGGAGGAAAAGTACTTTGACGATGAGAGTTCTCAGGATGCCAGCTGTAACAGGATGTCCGATGGAGAGGATTTACTTGAGCAGTATATGGATAATCTGCAGCCAGAACCTACCCCGCAACAGTTGGCAGATAGAATGAAAATTCTCACCCATTGTGATACGTTGAATGGACTATTGTTAATAGTGTCAGTGCTTGCCTTAAAAAAGATTTAAAAACTCTTAAAATAGCCAAGCTATATATTGTGCAATTCCAGAATCGTCTTTAGGAGCTGTATGAGAGGGTATTTATTCAATTCAGTTAATATTAACTGGCCAAACTTGGGAAGGGTTTTTTTTTTAAATAATAGATTTAACTGGAATTTATGCCTTGTTTGAAGTTTTGTTTTGCTTGACAAAAAAATGTTCTTTAACTGTTGATTGTGTTAAAAATACTTACAAGAATCGTACTAAGAGAAACGGCTCCAGAATGTGACTGGTTTTCATGTTTAATTCTTATGTGAACAGTATCAATATTGTGTCTACTCTGTTCTGTTTTTCAGCTCAGCAAGATTGGTGTTGGCTGATGACAGATTTATATCATTGTCTGTCAGAAGTCTATCAAATTGTTCTTGTAAAACAGCAAAGTACCAGTGAAGAAATTATTAGATTCTCTCTGTAGTTTGGGTCTGCTAGACAAAATGAAGGATAGCAAAGCCCATTATGAAATTTGTGTTTAAAATTTCAACCATGACCATATTTCATATCTGTCTTCGCAACTGTTTTGTATAGTCTTTATGTGTGGCAGACTTTAGCAAAATACTTCCACCTAACATCCATTTCTCATTTAACCATGCAAAAAAAGATCAAATAGAGGATGGTCAAAAAAACAGTGTTTTTATGATGTGCAAGAGGTTTGAAATCCTTCACAAAAGCCATAGTTTAAACAGAAATGTGAAAGTGCTTTCACAGAAATATTTTTTTTAACTTTACTGGTACACTGAACTCAGAGGGAGTTGGTGTGTCATTTTGCATTTTGACAGATCTTTGTGTATAAATTTTGCTCAGCACGCCCCTTTATTTTCTACAAGCTAATTTTTCCAGGCTTTAGTCTTTTTTCAAGCCCTACAGAGTGCCTTCTGGTAGAAAGCAAATTTTGAAAAATCAATGTAAAATAACTAACTATAAGCTTCCATTGTAAAGTGTCACAGTTTTTAAAACATTATTAAAAATTTACCAAGAAAAACACCATTAGTTTTTCTCAATTGCATTAAAACATGCCACAAATTTTGCAATGTAATTTTTAGACGCACAGTTGGAAAAGTATATGTTTAATTGCATTTTTTAAGTTTTTTCCTTAGTTCTTGAGTTTGATTTTTTTAGGTTTACCTGTAGTCTAACGTGTAAGAAACAAAATCAGTATCATAAGCACGGTTTAAAATATATTAATTTTGTAAAATACGTAGTATAGTCTTATGGCTACAAGCTTATACTGTATAAAAAACAAATGTAAATATTTTGTAGTAATACTAGTACTAATTAAACCATTTTAATTATCAGTAAGTAATTTCCATTTATTGATTTTCCTGTGAATTAAAATCTCAATTGTTTATTAAATCTCTGTTTATTTTATGTTGGTATAAAAATTGTCAGCAGTGCTGGTAGGTAATTCAGCAGATCAGGATAATTATACTTCATCACTTGGGTGAGCACATCTCAATTAAGGTTTGATAATTATGCCTATTGGTTTGGCTTGAAGTTATCAATACCATGATAATAGTTAATTAATCGTTTTAAGGCAAATAAAGTAACACAACCTCACAGAATTAGTAGAATCGTAATAGCATGAGAGATAAAAATAATCAATTCTTAAATATTGTTTAATACCTATTACAATAAACAACGTTCAATACTGAATCACTAAATGAGGTTAATTAACTATATTATATAAGTGTTGTAAAATAAAGGAAGCAAAAAGTCATTATTTAACAAGAAAGATTTGATTGAATAGGGAGAGCAGTACTGTTTATAAGATTGTAAAGTTAGGTCCTTTTTCTGTTTGATACTGAAAACAAAAATTGATTATTTCATACTCACTGGGCAATTTTTTCAATTACAGAGATAAAAGTGGTAAAAGTAAGTCTGCTCTTCCTTAAACATTTAAAAAAAGATATTGTCAATAGAAGTCTCCGAAGTCAATGTTATTCTTCATTGGTTTTTGAGGTTAAACCATCTTGGACATTTTAAATGCATGAGCCACGAGATTGTACCATTACTTAACGAGTCATTATTATTAAATCCCTGTTAGGCGTAGATTGCAACTAATACTTCCGAAACTAGCCCTAACTCTATTTACTAGAGGTTTGTTCATAGTCTCTGGATAGAAAACTAGAACTAGGCTTAGGAAACCCTGGAATGTGATGAGGTGTACTGTTCATTAACTTGTGTCTATCATCAGTGTAAAGAGGATCACTACTCTTAGAATCAACTTTATCAACACTTATTGTAATACAATGGACCATAGTGCAGAAATGTTGTCCATGACAATTGCTTTTAAAAATTCTGTTATAGTTTACAAGTTTCACCTGACTCATAAGACTTTCATTCAAACAGTGAATTGCAAAGTTTTTCTCTGGTAAATCGTATCTGAAAGGTTCACTAACAATACGGAGATTGGTCCTATTACTAACCTCAGTAATCCTAGTAATCTACCTCATTACAGTAAAACAGACACCCAGTTTACAGTGTTATAAGACATCTTTACTTTGCTTTACTTTTACAGTCATTACTACTGCCGCTTACAAAAACTGCATGGTCCACCCTTATCGAAGTTGGTTGTCAGTTCATCCAAGTTTTTCACAATATCATGTTCTGTGGACCTATTTTTAATAAATTAATCTTTTAATTTTTACTTCAAACTTGATAGTCTCTTAAGATAATGTATTATCAAAAAAATTTTCATTTATAGGAGTGTTTGATCATATATTAAGCATTTAGTTTCCAATAAGAAGAAAGCTGGTAAAAATGTAATTTATTATAGTTTTAAATTAATACCAAAAATTATGAATTTTATATTAAATAAATGATATTTTTATATGGGCAAGTTATTTGACAGTTGAGACCCTTGTAGACAAAAGCCTCATGCTTTGGAAGGGAACACCATCGTTTTGCCAATATATACACAACAAACAGAAATGGTTTTATATAAAAAAATGTATACTGTGACTGTGAAACTGGGTGTCGTTTTAGACAAGTTTATGCCGGTAGGGGTATAAATATTAACGAAGGCCGTTGTAACAATAGTATCAAAAGTATTCTAAGACCATATCTGAATATCTAAATATAAACTTTTTGACAGATTTTCTTAATCGTGGCAACAAGACAAACTTAACATTGGTGATGGAAATATAATTCACTTTGGAACTAGAAGTGCACATACACGGGCAAAGCCTAAGAAATTGTGTATGAAGCCCGCGGGTAATTCATTATATATATATAAAGCAATAAAGAATTTTTGATATTACTTACGTATTGTTAATTGTACTTGAATTTTATACATAATAATGCATAATTTGTACATTAATATTAATCGCATAACAACCAAGCCACAGCAAACTGTGGCTGGATCAACTACTGTGAATATATATATATATATATTGAACTTTTTAAAAAGTTCACATATATGTTTTTAAAACCATAGTATTCTATAGCTCTTCTCTTCTTGTGTCGAAGGATTTTTCCAGACCGGTTAAAAATCTCACAAATTTGTCTAATATATGTGAAAGGACCAAGAAATGAACTCAAGAGTTGCCGTCCAATTTCAGTCATAACAATTATTTCACTTCTCAGTTTGGGTTCAGAAGGGATAAATCTACTGTAATAGCAATTGATGGCCTTAAAAAAAAAAATCATAAACGCTTTTGAAAATAAAGACTTTGCCCAAGCCATGCTGTGTGATTTATGTAAGGCTTTTGACTGCGTAAGTCACTCTGATCTTCATAACTTTAAGTTTTATGGTGTTTCAGGATTAATGTTAAAATTTTAACAATCTTATATGTCTAATCGTAAAAAGAAAGTTTTTACCAATGGACAGTGGTTAGAAGAGGCTTGGGTAGAATGGGGCATACCCCAGGGAGCTGTCCTTGGACCATTGCTTTTTCTCCATCATAAATGACATCCCTAATTCAGTTTTAAGTCTTCAACTTTTTTATTTGCTGATGATACTACTTTTTTCAACAAAAGCTACTCTGTAATTATAATTATGTAATATCTTCTACTTTGTAATACTTGCAAAGAATACTATCAGTGACGCAGCTTTTTGTTTTAATAGTACCAGTAATGGTTTCATTCAAAACTCAGAAAAAACACAGAACATCTTCTTTACTCTTAGACCTTACGATGAGGTTGTACATTTACAAAATAATTACAGTTCTAATGTGAAGTTCTTAGGGGTTCACATAGATAACTGCCTATCATGGAGTGTCCATATTGATTATATTTCTGGCAAGCAGTCCAGAGTGAAATTTCTTTTAAGCTGTTTAATAAATTGTATAAATAAGGAAATTCTCAAAATAGACAGAACTAATATGTACATTAGGTACAATTGTACGATATATAATTAATATTATTTTTTAATGAATACAGTAAAAAGTAACAAGTAACATGTGATAGTGCGATACAGATATGAAAATAGATATATAACAGTTATAAAGTGGCTACAAGTAGATTATCCTCCATATAGCAGTGATAACAACAGAATGACAAATATTAATAACAAGTAATAACAACACAAAAAATTAAATAAACAAATAATAATATAATAGAATATAGGTATAATTGATAACAAGACAAACATATAGATAATACTAAGTGGACTTTTGTGTGTGCATACGTGTGTGTGTTTGGAAAACTCCCTTTGTCACGAAAGACATCTATAAGTATGTTCCCAGATATCCCTCAATGCTGGAACTTTGGCATCTGAAGGTCAGTGATGAGGAGCCAAAGAAGTCCATAAGGTCTGGAAGGCCATTGCTGTGACTCTGTATTCTCAGCATGCTGTTGACACTCGATCGGTGTGGTGAATCTCTGCATTCACCAGACAATAGAGGGAGAGAACATCCTGGATGTTAAACGACTTGTCTCCAAAGTTTGTAGGTTAAGAAAATTAGCTACTAATTGAGTATACTAATTAGCATACTTTGCCTTCTTCATAGGCATCGCTTAATATTTTATGGAAATTGGTCTAGAATAAGTAAAATATTAGTTTTACAGAAGATGGCTTTAAGGATTATCACAAAATCACAAACCTTTACAACATTGCAAACCTCTTTTAATTAGTATGCAAATTCAGCCAGTAAATAATCTATACATTTCGAATTATTAAAATATACATTACAAATCTTAGATAAACAAAACTTTTTATCCAACGCCCATTTATACAATATTAGGAATAGGGAAAATGGTGCAATAGATTTGTATAGGCTCTAAAACACCCTTAAGTCATGTGACCTCTTCAATAAATTAAAATATTAAATTGGTTTATATCCTGCAAGTCTGTTCATACGTTTTATATCTGGTTGTTAAGTTATCTGTTCTATTCACTTGATGAGTTCTTTGAACAAGAAAACATTTTATTGTGATGATCTGTTTCAATTAACGTCAAAAGAATATCAATATAATTGTTCAATGTGTGTTATTTTAAACTTGTATTTTAAACTTTTTAATTTGATTGTGATGTACTTATATTTATTTGTTTAATTTTATAAAAGTATATTTATATGACTTGCTGTAATACAGTAAATATATTACTACATATTAATTATACATTAATACATAACAATGTCAATGCTTGAAGAAGTTATATGAGAAATAAATATTTATTTATAAGTAATTAAACAGTTTTCTGTAAAAATTTAAATATTTTTTCATTACTCCTTTGAGGTTAGTTTTGGAAATATGACTCATTTTTTATAACCACTGCACGATAAAGTAATATGATGTGCACACTCGCCAACAGGTTAAATCTTTCTGTAGCAGCTATTGCAACAGGGTTTTGTTTTGTGCAAAAGGTTTATATTTATGTTATTTTTTTTTTATCTCATTTAAACCTCAGCGTTAGCTATGCTGGCTTCGAAGTGCACTGGTTTTTGTTATTATTACATTTTTGGACCTCCCCGGGATTCGAACCCGTGATCTCTTTGTTAGAGAGCCAAGACTATAACCACTAGTCTACGGAGGAGGACTATTTTTTTATTGTTAGGAGTTGCTTTTCTGAACAGTTGGTAACAACACTTGTACATGCATTAAGTAGAAAGTCATACATTTTGTTTAACTTCCCAACCGAGTGCGTAGTACAGTAAATACTACAGTTGTCCAAGTATATATTTCATACATTATTAAAAACTTCTAAAATGCACATTTTTTAGCTGAAGTTTCACTTGAGTTAAAAGGTGAATGCACTATTTACCTCCATTAGAGTATTAATATGAAGAGAAAGATCTAGTTTTTAGCTACTACTGTCATATTCTTCATTATTTTTCCCTTCAACATCATCTTTTGGGATATTCTTTAAGCGTGCTACCCACCTTGTTATACATGTTAAAATACTTACAATAACAATTGAATTCCTCACAATTTTATGTGAACATCCAACAATAAATCTTTTGATAATTTTTAAATTCCAGTAAAGCCAATTCCTAGCAAAAATGTTTGATATTCATAGGATTGTTACAGGTATGTGTGCAAGGAAGTACAGCAGAAATAGCATCTCCAAACGATTAATTTTAAAGGCTTCAGCCTTCCATTGGGCAGGTATTAAATAAACAAAAAAAATGTTATCAGCGCTTTTAGACTGATGTTTAAATATTCATTATTTATTTTTTCTGATGAGCATTAATTAATCTTTTGATTCGCTAAGGACAGAAATATCTTAAATGAAGTTTTAGTAAAATATGTACTATTGTACTGATATAAGAAACAGAAAATACTTTCCAATGGTTTAAGACTTTTAAATTCGCTTCTGTCTTCACATAACAATTGTGGGGTTTACTAAATCTTAGTATTCTTTCTGAAAATAGTTATTACTAATTCAATTAATATACAATCCACTTAACTCCTTCTTGGCTTTCAAATAGAACATATTTAAGAATCAGAATAAATTTTTGATCATTCTTGTGTACATTTTGAGAAAATGCATGAATCTTACACAAAAAAATCTTTTCTGTTGGAAAGATTTTATATCTAAAGAAGATTCTCTTTTGTACATGAACTTTCAAACAGACTTTGGAGATTCTTCCTTAGAAGGATTGAGGTAACTTTCAAGGGATGTGGAAGTCTTAGCAACTTCGCTAGATGGACAGATGGAGTCCTTTTTTTGGATTTTGTTGGGGCACCTTAAGGTTTGCATCAAGGCTGGTTTTTATGTCCTTGCTCTTCTTACCCACATTTTCCAATGTTAGTTCTTTATCAATTGCTAACAGACGTGATTGTATCATTGACAATCTTAAACTTATATCGCCCATACGACAGTCGGTGGACGTAATATGAGTGTTGAGGTTTTGAAAACAATCATCCATCTTATTCAGTTTCGAAAGCATATTGCTGAGCTTATCTTTCTCTGTCAAAGAGTTAAAAGTATCAGTTTTATGAAATGCCTTGAAGCTTTCCTTGGATGAACTTGGAAACTCTTTGAACATATTGTCTTGTTTTGTGTTGATATTAGCTGCGTCCTGCAACATGAATAATGGAGTTTAATCGTCAATATAACATTAAAAACAGTTGTATGATCTGAAAAAATTACACTTTTTCTATTATTAAAATGTTGCTGTTACATATATATAAAAGAACATTTGTCAGCTATAAAATTAATAACTGTGTAGCACTCTGCTATATTATTTATTTAAAATTAAATCAGATTTAAATTTTAAAATAAAATGAAGGTATGGACGAATTTAAAACATGTTATGTAATTCCTACAGCAAAGATTGGAGTTCATGTTGGGGGTGATGTTTAAATAAGGCTTAATAATCAAAACCGGCTTCCATGATGTTGCATTATGGTCAGCTGTTCTTCTCTGTACCATACTTGCTTTTCTTGTTAGTACCCCACTTTTGCCTGTACAGGTGCACTTCCAGTCTTATGTTTTGGTCGTAGACCTTAAACCTATAAAGATTATAACAACTAAAAAAATCACAACCAAAAAAATTCTTGTGATTGTGTTCTTGACCTCTCGTGCTTGGGACTTGTATCTTGTACAGTTATAACACCTGGACTGGACTCCCAATTAGTTTTTTTATATGTTTGAATCCTTTTCTTTTCTCTATTTTTGCACGTATTAATATCTAACCACCTGACAAGAAGGATAGATTTTAATCCTCAAAACATTGTGTAATATGTAATGATGGCAAAAGTCTGAAATCCTGTTATTCTTTCAAACTTTCCTTCATCAATAACAAACTTTAAACAAAGAAAAAATTATCTCTATTGTTACTGAACTGCAGTGGTAAATAAATTGTTGACTAAAATATCACATACAAAAACATTTAACACACACACACATACATACAGTGTGAGTTAAAAGTATGGATACACTCTGTTTTGTTTTTGATGGATAAAGATAGAGGAATGGAACTTTGGACACCTTTCCAGGAAAGAAAAGTGAACTTTTTTAGTCACTGTTATAACTGCCCTTTTGGGAGGTAGGCTCAAAATTTTGTAAATGTAAAAAGACCTATTAATAATTAATTATTATAACAGGGTAAATTCAAGGTCATTTCACTCCAATTGGCTCTTAAATTCTCATAGTATGAGACATTCTGTTGATCAAAAACATCGTTTTGTTAGTGATTAAAGTAAGAGATCAAGCTCATACCACAAGAGTTACAAACAATTTCAGAAGAAGATGCTAGTGATATACAGGTCCTGACACCAGCTACTAAACAATATCAAAGTATGGGACAGTTGACCAACTAGTGGAAAAATAAACCAAGGCATTGCCAACAAAGTATGAGGCGTGTGAGCGTTTTAACCTTTTGAGGAGTAATGACGTCTTGGAACGTCACTAGGTTCTGTTCCACAGGAGTAACAGCTGAAACATGAAAATACAACCCAGGAGTAAAAACAAAACACATTAAACGTTTTTTTTTAAATTGATTACAAATAAAAATGTACAAAGTTGGAATGTTGACATTTTTTTTTGTGATATTTACAAATTTTGTGTGTGTGAAATTCCTCAAAACAAGGGTAAATACACAATGCTACGAGTTGTATATGCAGTCCTGGGCAGTGAAAATGTGGTAATTCCTTCCTCTTTCTTTTCACAGGGTGATTGTGTTGTAGCATACATAACACCGCTTTTTGAGCTTTCCTTGCTTGACCTTCAGGAGTAGAAGGGGGCAGGCAAAATGGTGCGCTGTCAGGCAGAGCGGATGTTTGTCTCCACTCTTATTTGCCGATTATTTTTCTGCCTCAAAAATTAACACTACCAACTATGGTTTGGTTTAAAATTGGTTTTAAATAACTATATGGTTCTAAATGGATGCAAATAAAACAAAAACAAAAGAAAAAAAAAATCAATTTCGTAACAAACAATAAATGACGTTCTGGAACGTCACACTACTCCTTTTGGCTTTGTTTTTCATTTGACGTTCTGGAACGTCATTACTATTTTGAAGCAGTTTCCCCGTACTACTCAAAGGGTTAAATGTAAAATTCGAAAAAAAGTGAAAACTTGAAAGATGATCGTTTATTTATTTAGAAATATTTAAAAACACCTTTTGTAGAGTTGGCCAAGTAATAGTTAACTAATATATTTACAATTTTGCTGTATAATATTTAGGCATTTTATAGTCCCCCACCCCCCCCCCCCCCCACCCCCCCCCCCCCCCACCCCCCCCCCCCCCCACCCCCCCCCCCCCCCACCCCCCCCCCCCCCCACCCCCCCCCCCCCAATTCCCTGTTTTTTAAACTTTTTGTACCCGAGCCCGGGAAAAAATTTTCCATTGGAAAAAAATTTTTAAAAATTTTTAAAAATTTACTTTTACAAGTTTTTTACAGGCTTGGCATTTTTAAAATTAAAAAGAAAGTATCCTTCTTTTAAAAAATTTAAAGGGGTTTTAAAAAACCTATCATTTTTTCGTTTAAATTTTTTCCAATTTTTGGCAGGGAAACCAAAATAAAAGGCAAAAAAATACAAAAGGCAAAAAAAAAAAAAAAAAGTTTTTTCCCAATTTTTTTATTTGCAAAATAAAACCCAGATTGGGTCAAAATTTAAATTTTCCCAACCAAACCCCAAATGAAGGGGGGTTTGGTCAACCACAAACCTTTTTAAAATAAACTTTTTTTTAAAAAATTAAAAAACACCCAATTTAAAAATAAAAATTTTTTAAAATATCAATAATAATTTTAAAAATTTTTAAATTTTAAAAATAAAAAAAAGAGGCAAAAATAAAATGGGGGAAAGGGTAAATGGCTACAAAAAATTAAATTAAAAACCCCTATTTAAAAATTTTTTTGAACTTTTGATTAATGCCCAATTCTATTTTTTTTCTCAAATTGCAAAAAGTTTTGGGAAGGCTTTTTTAAAACCCTTTTTTTTAAAATGTTACAAAAAAAAAATTTATCAAAATTAATTTCAATATCAAAAAAAAACGTTTTTTTGATAAAACCCTAATATTTTTTGAAAAAATTTTTTTGGTCGGCGGTTCTTGGGGGTTTTTTTTGATCAAAATTTCCCAAAAATGCTTTTCCCTACGCTTTAAAGTAACAAAAATTTTTTGCGTTTCAAAACCACACCCTGCCCCAAAACTGGAAATAAAGTTTATGAAGGGGGTGGAATTTTAACCCCCCTATTTTAAAATTTATAAAATCATTGTTTAACCAAACATCTTGAAAAATTTTTTTAATTAAAAAAATTATAAATTTTTCAAAAGACCCGGTGCAAAAAAAAATTAAGGGAAAGGCCCTAATTTGTTTATTTAATTTTTATTAGAAATTCCTTTCTCTCTTTTTTTAAATTATTTGAAAAATATATATCAAAAAGTTCAGAAACAATTTTTTTGGAATTTTTGGGGAAAAATCAAAGATGATTAGATTTTTTTAAAAAAAATGCCCCCAAAAATTTGTTTAAAAAATCCGGAAAAAAACCAAACCTTTTTATTTTTTTAAACCCCTTTTTTTAATAAATTTAAAAGTTTTTGTTTTTAAACTTTCTCATTAGATTTTTTAAAAATTAAAAAAAATTTACAGTAAAAAATTTTAATTTTAAAAGGTTTTAAAAAAAAAAAAAAAGGGCCAAATTTTCCGGTTGCTTTTTTTTTAACTCAACCTTAAAAAACCCAAAAAAAAAATTTAAAAAGTTTTAAACCAAAATATTCTGGAAAAACCCATAATAACAATGCGTGAGTTTACTGTTCCCTTTTTAATTTTCATTAGTTTTTGGAAGGGGGGTAGGAAGGAAAAACATTTTTTTTAAATTTTAAATAAAATTTCCCGGGGAAAATTTCATCTAAAAATGGTTTTTTCCCCAATTGTTAACAAAATAATTCATTAAATTGTGGGAAAGGAGACCCCCATTTTTTTTTGCCTCACAATTTTCCAAAGTAAAAAAAATTCAATAAAAATTTTGGAATCATTGAACCCCCCCCAAAAATAAAAAAATAAAAAACTTCTAACTTCACTTTAAAAAACCCCCTTTTCCCACCAAAATTTTTTTGGGGAAAAATTTATGAACTATTCTAAATAAAAAATGAAAAAAATATTTCATGAATTCAAGGAAATTAACCCCACCTTCCCCAAGGAAGGGGGGAAAAGGGCATTTAAAGCAAAAAAAAAAAAATTTTTTCAACCCCTTTAAAAAAAAATACATTGAAAACCCCAGTTTGTAAAAAAAATTCGGGGGGGGTTTGTTTTTTGGGGGTGGAGCGAATTAAAATTTATACCCTAAATTTTTTAAAAAATTTTTAATTTTTTTTTAAAAAAAAACAAGTGAATTTTAATTTTAAAAGGGCTTGTTGGTTCAACCAAATAAATTTTTGAAAAGGGAGTAAGGAACGAATTTGGGTTTTTTAAATAATTTTGCTTCCCGACCAAGATTATAAATAAAATTTTTCATTTTTGGCAAATATTTCAAATTTTTTTCAAATAGCTACTTATAAGTTCCCCATTCCAAAGAAACAAAAAAACCCCAAAAGTTCTTTTTACCCCATAAAATTTTTTTTCATTTTTTTTTAAATTTTTATTTTGTTGGTTTTTTTTTAAAATTTTTTTTTTTTTTTTATTTTTTAAAAATTTAAAAATTTTTTAAACTTATTCATTTTAAATTTAATTAACTAAAATTAGTCTATTTAATTTATTAAAAAAAATCTTGACTTTGAGAAAACAAAAAAAAATCATTAAAAAAAGTTAGAAACCTTCTTAAAACAAAAGTTTTGTTTGGGGGGGCTTGGAGGAGTTTGAAGAAAAAAACCCCACCTTTTTTTTCTAAAAAACCGGGTTTTTTAAAAAATTGCTTTCCCTGCCCAACCCCCCGGGCCCCCCGGGCCCGTTTGGGGCCATTTCCGCACAGTCTGGCGACCCCGGGGAAATGCAACCCCCCGCGTCCCCCCCCCCCCGGGCCCTCACCCGGGTTTGCTGCGATTCTTGGGCCCGGAAGTACCGCTTTCCCAAAAATTTCCAAATTTACCCCTCAAAAAAATTTTAAATTCTAAAAACCTTTTAAAAACATCAGGTACAAAAAATTTTGGCCCAGGCTTATCAGAGGCCCCAAAAGGGGGTGGGGGGGGATAATGCGGGGACCAGGGGGGTTAGACCCGGTCTTGTGGCCCCCTAACCCCTTTAAAAATTTCCCTTTAAGTCCTTTGGGGGGGGAAAGATGGGGTTTGGGGGGGGAAAAGGGGGGGAAAGCAAACACCACTAGATGTCTGGGTAAATAATTAAAACATAAGGCCCTATCAAAAAAAGGGGTAAAAAACCTTAAATTTTTAAAAGAAGAAAAACCCCCCAAAAAAACCCAAAAAATAAAAAAAAAATTTTCAAAAAAAACATTAGAAAAAAAAAAAAAAAAAACCCAAAAATTAAAAAAAACCCCCCTTTAAAAGGATTTTAGGGAAGCCCCCCAAAACCCCTTTAATAATAAGCACCGGCCCCCCCTTTTGGATTTAGCCCCGGGGAAAAGGACCCCCCCAAAAAAATCATTCGTGGAACCACGGGTCAAGAAAAAAGGGGGGGGGTTTAATCTTAACCCCCCAAATACCTTTTTCCCTCCCCCTCATCCCTGTCCCCCCCCCCCAAAAAAAAGTCCAAATCTAAAATATGTGGGATTGTGTGAACCAGGGGGTGGGTTTTAAATATTTTCCGGGCCTAAATTTACCCCTTAAAAACACAAAAAAAGGGGAAAATTTTTTTTTTTTTTGGGGGTTTGGGGTTTTTGGGGGGGGGGGGTTTTTTTTTTTGTGAAAAGGGGGGTTACTCCATTTTTTTCGACCTTTCCCCCCGGGGGTGGGCTTTTGGGGGTTTCCCACCCCCTCCCTTTTGCTTCCCCCCGGTCGTTTTTTGGGGGGGCCATTTTTCCCCCGGGGCCCCCCCCGGACCCCCCCGCCCAGGCCAATCAAAAAAAAAAGCCCCCCCCCCAGTGGAAAATTTTAATGCTCGCCCCAAATCAAAAGAAGGTTTTCGCGGCCTTAATAACTTTTTTTTGGGCCCCCCATCTCCACCCTTAAAACTGCCCCCCAGGGGGGGTTTAAAAATTTCAAAACAAAATTCTCGATCCCAAAAACCCAAAACTGTCAAAAAATTGAGAATTAAAACCTTTTAATAAAAACCAAGTCTTTTTTTTAAAAGGGCCAAAAAAAAAACATTATTTGCAAAACCCAAATTTTACTGGCGAATAAATTTTGAAATTTTCCAAAAAGGGGGAACCAAAATTTGTAACAAAACCCTTTTGGAAAATTTTTAGGGGAAACTTTTAAAAAGATTTTGAACCCGGGAAAAAATTCCCCAAAAACGTCAAAATTTTTTTTTTTAAAAAAAAAGGGTAGGGCAAAAAAAAATTTTTTTTTTAACCCGGTATGACCCTTGAAACCCAAAAAACCCAAAAAATTATTTATTTTTAAATTCCCGGTGGAAAAAAATAACCCCAAAAAGGTTTTTACAAAAGGTTTTTCCTTTTTTGGATAAACAAAGCAGGGGGGAAAAAAACAAATTAAATCAATCATAACCCATTTTCCAAACCTTTTTCCCCCCCCAAATTTTAAACCCACAGGCCAAAAGGTTTAAAAAAGGGCCAAAAAAAAAAAAGGGCCCAAAATTAAAAAAATTAAAAGGAAAAACCAAAAACTTTTCCCCAACGTTCCCTTTCCAAAAATTGGGAAAAAAAAAACCCATAGACCGTTTTAAAAATTTTTTAAAAATTTTAATTTTTTAAATTTAATTTCCAAAAAAAAAAAAAAATTTGCCCGAAAAGGCAAAAAAAAATATACAAAAAAATTTGGGATCAGAAAAAAAATTTTTTTCCCCAAAAAAAAAAAAACCCCAAAACAATTTTAAAATTTTTTTTGGGAATTAAAAAAGAATTTAAAAAAATAAGTGCAAAATTGGGTTTTAAAAAATCTCTGTAAAAAATTTTTAATTTTTAAAAAATAAAAAATAAAAATGAATACAGCCCCAAAAAAAATTAAAAGGGAATTTTAGGGAGAGGGGTCAAAGTTTGTTTTTGGTTTCCTTTGGAAGAGTTTTTCCCCGCAAAAAAAAACCCCCCCCAAAAAGCCCTGTTTAAAATTTTTGGGGTATTAATTTCCAAAGAAAAAAGCCCCCAAAAAAAAAAAATTTAATTTTGTTTTGGGTCATTAAAGATGAAAGCAAAGGGGCCTTTTTTTTCCATTTTTTAAAAAAATTTTTTTCCTTAAAAGCAAATAACCCCTTTTTTTAAAAAAAGATTTTTCCCCTTCCCAAATTTTTTAATTTTGGCATTGACAAAATTTTTAAAAAACTTTTTTAGTTTTATTTTTAAAAAACCTAACCCCTAAAAAACCCAAATTTGGGTTTGGAAAAAATGAAAAAAGATTTTATTTTTGCAAAAGGGTTTAAGGGGTTGAAAGTGGGGTACATTTTTTTTTTTTCCGAACAAGGTTTTTACTTTTCCCACCCAAATTTTTCAAAATTGAATTAGGCCGATTTCCCCAAGGGTTTAAATTTTTTAGGGCCCAAAACAAAAATTTTTTTTCCAAAAAAAATTTCAAACCCACCCTTTTTTTGGGTGTCCCCAATAAATTATCCGATTTTTTTCTTATCTTTAAAATGCTATACATACTATAAAAAACTTTAAAAAAATATGAAACATTTTTTCCAAAAATCAAAAACTTTCAACCAGCAAATTTTTCTTGAAAAAAATTTTAAACTTAAATAACCTAAAAAATTCTTCAAAAAAATTTCTACTTCCCTTGGGGTCGGTAATACCCCCTTTTTTAATTTTTTGGGGGCAAATTTTCAAAATTTTTTAAATTCGGTTTTTTTAATTACAATTTTTTTTTCAAAAATCCCGGGGCACTATGTATAGGTTTTGAAACCCCCCAAAGGGGGATTTTAGGTTTTAATGGTTATTACCCCCATCCCTGGGTTTGGTCCCGGGGACGGGAAATTAAAAATTTTTTCAGGTTAAATTTGGGGAAACGATTCCATTGAAAAATTTAGAAAACCGGAAAATTTTAAAAAAAAAGGACCCCTTTTAAAAAGGGGAAAATTTTTTTTTTCCCCAAAAGGCCCATCACCAGACAACTTTTCGTATAAAAGGCAGAGATTCAAACCGGGGAAGTACAAAAAGGGGTTTAAAATTGCTGGGCGGGGTTTTTTCCCAAAACAAGTTTAAATTCAAAAAAAAAACCCCCCCCCCGAAAAAGGCAAAAAATTTTTAAAACCCTTTTTACGTCCCCCCCTTTTTAAAAAAATTTTGTCCGGGGGACCCCCAAAAGGAACCGAAAAAGGGGAAAAAGGGGAAAAACAAGAATTTTGGGGGGCATAATTTTTTTTTTTTATTTCCAAGGAGTTTCCAAATTTGAAAAATGACTTTTTTTAATTTTTTTTTTGGAAAATAAAAATGTTTGATTTTTTTTTGGGAAAAGGGTGGTACTTTTCCCCAAAAAATTTTGCACTGTATGGGGCCATTGCTTCAATTTAAATTTTTTTAAAAAACTAGGTTAATAGAAAAATTCTTTAAGTTTGGGGGGGGGGAAAGGGGGCCAAAGCCTTAGAAGGATTTTAAAAAGCAAAAAATTTTTAAAAAATTTTGACGGGTTTGTGTTTTTGTGGGTTTTCTAAGTGGTTTAAAATTTTTTGGGATTTTGGCATAGGGTTTTTTGTCAGTGGAAAATTTGTTTTTTTTCAACTAAAAAGGGAAATATTTCATCCCTTAAAATTTTTAACCGATTTGAAAGGGGGGGGAAAAAACAAGATTTAAAAAAAGGATGCCAAACCAAAATTAAAGGGGGCCCAAAAATTTTTAATTTTTGGGGTGAAAAAAAAAACTAAAAAAACCCGGGGGAAAAATTTTATGCTTCCCGGGGCCAAAACAAAAAAACGGGTTAAAAAATTTTTTTTTGTTAATTCAAGGTATTAGTCTAAAAAAAATTGGTAATCTGAGGAATGGGTTTTTGAAAAATGAAATTTTCCCGGGGTTTTTTTTGGGGGGAAAATAAAAAATTTTAAAATGCCAAAAGGGGTGACCTAGTGGGCTTTTTAATTTAAAAGGGAAATCTGCACCCACATGGGTTTTAAAAATTTTACGGCCTTTTTTGGGTTTAAAAAATTATAATTTAAAAATAATTAAAAAAACCAAAAAAGGGAATGGGGGGGAAAAATTTAAAAATTTTTATTCAAAAGGGACCGAGCGGAGAAAGGGGTTTTAAGGTGTTTTTTTTTTTTTTAGGTATTTTAAAACAAAAGGGGAATATTTTAATGGGGTTTTTTTTTAAAAACTTTTTGCAAAAAGGCCCCCAAAAAAGGGGGGGGGGGGTTTGGAAGGTTTTTTTTTCCCCCTTTAAAATTTGTTGTAAAAGGGAAATGAAAAAAAAGGGTTTGAAAAAGGTGACTTTGGGGGTAAGGGGAAAAAGTTTTATAAATAAATAAAGGGGGAAAAAAAATTTAATGTGGACCGCTTTATTTTTAAATGGTGGTTGTTGTATCACGAAAATGTTTGGTAAACGTTTCATTTTTTTTGTATTTGAAAAGGAAAGGAATTGAAAATTTTTGAAATTGTAAAAAAACTTGAATAATAAAATTTAAAAGCTTTTTTTTTTTTAAAAAACCCAAATTTTTTTAAAAGGCTTTTAAATTTTAAGGTAAAAAATTTAAAAGGGTTTAAAAATTTAATTAGTAAAAATTTTATAAATTTTAGTTTTTTTTTAAAGATTTATTTTTTAAAAAAAAATTTTTTTAAAGTTTTTTAAATTTAGGGGGGGTATTTCATAAAAATTGTGGTGGGATTTTAAAGATTTTTTGGGGGGTTTTAGAAAAATTTTTTTGGATTTGGGGTTTTGGGTTGGAAAACCCCGAAAAAGGGGGGGCGGTAAATTTTTTTGGGGGGGTTTTTAAGTTTTTAAGGTTTAGGCAATTTTTTTTGGTTTTTCCCCAAATTGGTTAATTTTTTTTCAGGGGGGGAAGTGGGGGTTTGTTCACGTTAACATGGGTTTTTTAAAAGTATGTTATTTAGCCGAATTTTTTTTTAAGGGGAAAAAATTTTTTTTTTGGGGGGGTTTTTTTGGGACCCCCAGGGGCTTTTTTTTTAAATATATTTTTTTAAAAAGGTTGTTTAGTTTTGCCCCCTTTTGGGAAAGTAGCTTAAAGTTTTAAAAGGGGAATTAAAATTTAAGATTTTTTTTGGGGGTGTGGTAAAGCAAAAGGGTAGGGGGAAAATTTTTTTAAATTATGGAAAAAAGAGAAATTTTTTTTGGGGGGTTTTTGGTTTGGTTTTAAATAAAAATTTTTTTTTTATAAATTTTTTTTAAAAATTTAAAAGAATCCCTTTAAGGTTTTTAAAAAAAAGGGTTTTTTTTCTTTTTAAAACAAGAAATTTTTAAAAAAATTTTGGGGATTTTAATTTCAGAAAAAGTGGTCATAAATAATTTTAAAAAATTTTCAAAATTTTTTTTCTTTTAAAAATTTTTTAAACAAAAAAAAATTTGATCTGCTTTTTAAAATGTTTTTTAACCCATTTTTTTTCCATTCCCCAAATTTTTGGGAATTTAATAAAAAAAAAATTTTTAAAAATTTGTTTTTTCAGTGAATTAATTTTTTAAAAGGGAAAGGGAAAAAAACAAAAAAAACAACCCGAAAGATAATAGGTTTGCCCCAGTAAAAGAAAAGGGGTTTTTTGGGGATAATTTTTACCCCCCCCAACGGAGTGGAAAACCAAAAAAAATTTTTCCCCCTTTTTTTTTTAAAAAGAAAATTTTAAAATAAAAAAAATGCCCCCACATTTGTTTAGGGGGAAAGCCCGTTTTATTTCCGGGAAAAATCAGAAAAGACCTTTAAAAGGTTTTTTAACCGTTTTGGATTAATTTTTGGCGGGGAAAATATTAATTTCTTGAATAATTAATTTTTTGTTTTTCTAGCGAATTAAAAAATTTTTAAATCCCCCCAAAAAAATTTAAATTTTTTAACGTGGATTTTAAAATTTGTATAAACCCATTTTTTTTTTCCCATTTTAATTTGGGTAAAATATTTACTTTTTTATTCCATTCGAAAGTTTCTTAATTTTTTGGGGGGGAAAAAAATAGGGGGTCCCCCAAAAAAATTTTAAATTTTTAAACTAAAAATATCATCCCCCACCTAAAAAAATATTAAAATTTTCCAAAATTTTTGTTTATAACGGGGTTTTTACGGGGAAAAACCATTTTTGAATGGAATTCCTTCAAAAAAAAAGGTTAAAACCCTTTGATGGAAAAACTTTTTTGCAAAAATTTGAAATTTTCTTTTTTTTAAAATACCCCTAAAAAGTTTTAAAATTTTTCCAAAAAATACGGGTGTTTTTTAAAGGGATTGTTAATTTATATTTCTCCCTTTTCCCTGTTTCCCCTTTTTAAAAGCAAAAAATAAAACTAAATTTTCAAAAAGGTTTGGTAAAACAAAATACAAATTTTTAAAAAAAAAAAAAAAAAGGGGTTTTTAAATCCTAATTTGCCGTGTACAAACTCCCTGGGCTTCACTAAAACTTTTTTTTAACACAAAAAAAGGGTTTGACATAAAAAAATTGGTAGAATTCTTAATGAAAACCCAACGTTTTGGGGCCATCTACAATTTGGCCCATTAGCTTTCCCTTTGAAATGTCCTTTTTTTTTTTGCTCGGTTCTTTTTCCCTTTTTGGGACCAAAAATGTCAAGTTAACATGTATTTAAGGGTTTGGGAAAAATTTTAAAAAAAAAAAAAAAAAATTTTTTTTAAACATTAAAGGCTTTAAATACCAAAAATAAAAAACTAGTAAGTTGCCCTAAAAACAGTTGCTTCGGGGGGTTCCATTTTGGTAAACCACCCCTTTTTTTTTAAGCGGGGTTTCTTTGAGAATTTAAGGGGGTTAAAACCAACAGAAAAAATTTTTTTTTGGGGTTTTTTTGAAAACCCTCTTTTCCAAAATAATAAAAGGGAAAAAAAATAGGATTTTGGGGGGTAAGAAATAACCGTTTTTTTTCCCCTTTTAAATTTTTTTATTTTTTTCTTTTTAAAAAAAAAGGGGTTCCTTTTTTATTTTATTTTGTTTTTAAAACCAAAACGCAGCCAAAAAATTGATTTTTAAAAATTTTCCAACTCATTTAAACGCCCCCTTTTAAAGGTTTAAATTTTTTAATGCCCTTTTTGTCTTTTGGGGGATGGTTAATAAGAAAAATTTTTTCCCGTTAATGAAATTTTTAAGATTATTTAAATTAAAAAAAATTTCCTTTTTCAATGAATTTTCTTTAAAAAGGCAAGCTTTTCCCCCTTTTAAAACCATTTCCAAATTAATTTTATCCATCCATTTTTTTAAAAAAAAAAGAACCTTCATAAAAAAAAAATTTAATTTTAAAAGGGGTTCAAACCCCAAAGGGTTTTTTGTTTGCAACCCCGGCCAAAAATTAATTTTTGTTTTTAAAAAAAAAAGACACAGGAAAAAATTTTTTTCCCCGGAAAGAATTTATTTTCGGAAAATAAATTTTTTAAAAAAAATTTTTTAACATAGTTTAAATTTTTTTTTTGGGGGGGGGGTTTTGTTTAAAAATTTGAAATTAAATTTTTTAAATTATTTAACCCCAGTACATATTTTTTCTTTACTTAACGAAAAAATTTAAGTAGGGAAATGCTTAAAAAAAATCCCCCTTTTGTTATTTTTTTGGGAAAGAAAATTTTTTACCCGGGAAAGATTAAAGAAAAAAAACCAATATATGTTTGGGATATTTTTTCCCCAAAAGTTTTTTGGCGAAAAAACATTTTTACTAAAGTTGGCCCCCCCTTTTTGGAAATTTTTGGGAAAAAAAAAAATTTTTCTAAATTTTTTTTCAAAAAAATGGTTTTTAAGTTAAAACTTGAAAAAGCCAAATTTTGGGTTTTTTTTTTAGTTTTAAACAGGTTTAAAACTTAAAACATTTCTATTTGAAAAATTATTAAAAAAAAATTTTTTTAAAAGTTTTTAACATTTACCTAATCATTTAAAATTTTTTAATTTAAAAATAATTTTGGACTATTCTTAAATTTTAATGTTTAAGTATTATAATAAAATGGATTTCATTCAAAATTATTTTTTCCGATTTCCCCCCCAAAAAAATTTTTTTTTAAATTTAATTAATTTTTTTAAAAAAATGCTTTTTTTAAAAAAACAACCATTAAAAGGTTTTTTTTGGGCCAAAAAAAAATTTTTAAAAAAATCGAAGGGTTACCCTTTAATTTTTAAAAAGGTTCCTAAAAAATTGGAAAATTTAAACCCTTTTCCTCTAAAAAAGGCTTTCCCATTTTATTCTAAAAAAATTTGGCCCTTTTTTCTCAGATAGGGAAAGTGTTTTTACTGTTAGTTTTAAATTCCTGCCAAAATTTTTCTTTTTCTGCCCTTTTTTCCAAAAAATTTTTTTTAAAAAAAATAAATTTTTTTTACCCTTTTTCTTAAAAAAAAAAATAAAAAAATTTTTTAAATTTTTAAAAATTTAAAACTTGGGAAGTTGTTGTTGATTATAAGTAGCGCCCAATTCAAAAATTTTCATAGAGTTGTCGTCACATATTTAGTAGAAAGAATGTCCTGTACTTTTCTGTACGTGTTCTTAACCAGAAACAAAACAAGTATGAGCATTATAAAACAGAAGTATAAAATTGACGAAAAATGTTGCTGTACTTAAGTTAAAATTGAATAAACATTTTCAAATTAAGAAAAGTAACTCTCACAGAAAGAAAGCTAGAACAATAAAGTACTTGCAAGGCTGACAAGACTGAACAAAATTCCCGTTAGGGGTGGATATTGACACCACCATTTTATTCCTTCACCCTTTTTATCACTTTCTTACTACTAATTCCTTCAATGGAGGGAATTCATAGTTACAATTACAGAAAAGAAAACAAATTTCAAATAACTGTTGGTTCGTAGACCATAGTATGAATTGGGATTAAGCGAACATAATACACCAAGAACCTCATTTCATTACAGATTAAAGCTTCATACATTAGCTGTGCACTGCGACAAAATTTAAACAGTGTTAATTCGGTGGAGATATCGGCTTTGTAAATGTACTCGAACTAGATTGGAATACATTCCTAACTTTCATCACTGTGTAATTTACTCTCCACAAGATGTACTGAAAACAGTCAGAACGATTGTCTAAAACAACAAGGAACAGCAGGCACCTTGCGCGTGCGTTTTATTTTTAAAACACGCGTCGGGACGCGATTTTATTTCGGACGCCGCGAACCGAGACATCGACGACGACGTTTTACAAACGACCGGAGTAAACTGAGCGCAGCAGCTATTTGCGTCGACCTTGGGTCGTTTGCCGCTTTCCTGCTTTTGTCTACGGGAGATGACCACGGATGTCCGCTTCTGCCTTCAAAGGTGACAAAGGAAACACCCCTGGGGGAGCGGTGGGGTGCCAAAGGCGTCCTTCGTGATTATGAAGATCTCAGCGCCGTTACTTAAACTAGAGGCCAAACATTGTGGCACAGTAATACGAAGTAAAGTTGTATACGGTTTAAGGTAAGCCGGCTGTAGTAAAGTATCCTTGAGTTCTTCCCCCTAAAGAACAATGTTAAACCTCATGCCATTTTGCGCTCTTATTTTTAGTCGTAAAATTATGGAGAGATGTCTATATTTCTATATTTATGTCTATCATTTTAAAGATAAACATGCCGTTTGTTTATACAGATTTCAAATTTTCTTGATTTCAAGCAAAAAAAAGAGGTTAAATTGCGTATAAATAATATTTTTATAATGGAACCTCTCCCATAACGGTTGATCCGAATTAGAAACTGCAAAATTTTAAGCCTTCAGTCCAATGTTAAAACCTCATGGAATTTTACTCACTTATTTTTAGTCACAAAATTGTGGGGAAGATAAGCATGCAGTTATTTTCAATATGTTTACAGACTATCCAGAATAAAATCTCAAATACGCTTGTCTTCATCGTGTTAGAAAATATACGCTTCACAAAACAAAACTTTGAATACGTATAAATAATATATTTTTAATGAGACCTATCCGATAACGGTTGATGCAAATTGGGGCGAGAAATTGCAAGAGGTTTAAGGCTTCTGTACAATGTTATTCAGTCTCATGCAATTTTACGCACTTATTTTTAGTCGTAACATTTTTGGGAGATACCGTGTTTTGAAGATAAATGTGCTATTTTCTATATGTTTATGAATGAAACTTTTCAGAAGAAAATCTCAAATATTCTTGTCTCAGCGTTGTAGAGATTTAAAACAAGAAAAGGAGTTTGAATGCGTATAAATAATGATTTTTATAATGAGACCTCTCCAATAACGGTCGATCCAAAATTATGGGCGAGAAAATGCAAGAGGTTTAAGCAGGCCTTCGTTGTATTTTACAGTGCAAAAAACATAAACGGAGTAAATTACAAACTAAGGAAAGTAAAAGAGTAATTTCATAATGAGAAGTTGGTACCATCATACTGATCTTTCTTCAATATTCAACTACTTTGGGTGCTGTTAAAAAATTGCCCTAATTACACCATGGAAATATTTTTAACGTAACCCGGGCAATATTATTTATACATTAAATATTTTATGACAGTAAATAGATGAACAATAAACTCAATGAAATAAATTCAATTAGTGTCTATACGTATATATGATGTTTACAAACGGGTGTCACAAACTTCTGTGGCTGATAGTACTCATTATTCCAAACAAAAATGTATGAGCTTTATAAAAATACCAAAGCAGTTGGTATCTTTTAAATTTTTTGACTGATTCTAATTTCTTGTAAAATGTTTGTTGCTTCCGACCTATGCAAGCATATCTCTAAATTTGTCGTGCTCGCTTATGCGTTGATGGATTTCTTTTTTTTTACGTACCATAATGTTTTTTTAATAGTTCTAGAGGTCTCAATGGGGGCTAGGGGCTAAATGACACAAACGTATGTTTATAAAAAATGTTATGTTTCGACTAATGAGTACTATTACCCACAGAAGCACCCTTTTGTTTGTGTCACTTTTTTGTGATCATCCTAATAGTTACCATAAATACGAAAAGTTACAACTTTTTGAGGAGGCAGCAAACGTCTATAAACGATAACGGAGTTCCAAACTATTTAAAATGATTGTAGGTTTATGAATTAAATTCAATTAAATATTTTTGTCATTTATAGGAACTAGACATTTAGCATTGTTGCTCTGTCCGAAACATTTTATAGATGAAACATGACTTTTAAGTCACACGGTTTCTAGTCTCTAAAGGTACGGCTGCTTTAATCCTATATAACTTATTTATATATAGACCCGACAAAAAATACAGTGAAAAATAGAGAAATACCTTGGTTTTTTACGCAAACGATACTTATTTACATCACAGTAAGTTTAAAATTCATAGTTTTGATTTGTTCCGTTTTGAACTTCAGGACTATCAACCTGGCATAACGTCACAAAGCCATTTCATATATTCATCCACGACACATAATTTGAGGAGAAAGGTAATTTATAAATGACCTTTAAAGGCCATTGAATGTAATTTCCCTTCGTGAGAAAACTAATGAAGTAACACTTGCGAAAGTTGACATATAGTGTAATATTGATGTTTATTTAATTACCGCAACTGGTTCCTCAACCTCTACCTCAATTATCTAGCTCATTATGCGTTAATTAGGTTTTATAAATGTAAACATCATAAACTTTACGTCAACGTTAGGCAAATGTTGTGTTGGCGCCATAACGCAGACTGTTGTGCGCTCTCAAATGTGTTTTTTAGACTGTGTAAATATGTGGTGATATTATTCCTACAATGCACTTTCTTCCATGTTATTCTTTAATTTTGAAAACAACCGTTTGATCAACATACTAATTACCAAAAGCTAATGTCGGTGTTGATAACGTTAATGAGCGCATGTTTTTAAGTTTGTACAAACAACGTTGAGTAAACTTCCTAGGTAATACGACTTTCTTAAGGTCTCTGGTTACAGGTCTATTCTTATTTCCGAATACCCTTCTGGGATACGCCCAAATGGTCTCCAAGTTGCGTTATTAATATTAAAACAATTATATTACATGTTAAATGTAATCAACTGCTCTGCGTAAACATCTTTATAACACAACACAACCACAATTTAACCAAGATTTACAATTTGTTTACATTTATAGTGAGAAAGCATAGATTAGGCTTAATAGCAACAACACTTCTTATTTCAACCTTTTCTACAATCGCTGTTGAGCACAGAGTAAGAAAATATCCAGATAAGAAATTTAAAAGGTTTAGTAAAAAATAAACTTTCCTCTATAAATCTTAACAATTATTAAGAATTGCCGAGCTTATGTAAATTAGGTATTAAAGACTAATTTACTATCACATTTTTAGTACAAATTTAGAGACTGTCATAAAACCCATCTTAGTTGTCTTTTGACAGAAGTAGGCTTCTAAGACCTGTATATGTATATATGTTTTCTTAAACGGAAAACAAGGCAAAATTAACTATAGAACAAAATGTAATAAAACCGGAACAAATAAAAATTGCGATATATCCTACACTTTTGACAGACTTTATTGATTGTGACATCAAGGCAAACTCAACAATAGCGTCTGAAGTATAATTCACACGAACTAGAAGTGCTCATATAGCCTACGACATTGCGTGCGATCCCGTGGCTAAGTAAGTTATAAAAGTTAAATATAATCAAATAAATGTCATCGATTCAATTTTGCGCAAATGTATTTAATGATAATATTTCCGATATTATGAAAAATCTATTATTATTGTACACCATAAACATTCCAAAAGTAGACGATTTCCCTTCATCACCGTTCCGCTGGGCACCTTCAACTGGAATACTATGACTGGCCGTAGGATCGCGCTGTGAACAATGATTACAGTTAGACTTGCATTTATCTTTGCTGTGTTCCAAACTATGAACAGAATATATTTCTATACATACAAATAAATGTTTTGTGCAATAGCCGATTAAATCGTGAAATTATTTTAAAATCAAAGTTGTAATGGTTTTGTAACCATTAAATGTTTTAGATAAAAAAAAAAAACTTAGAAAATAAACAATAATTTCTTACTTTTTACCGGCTTGAAATTCATTTCTGAAAATATTGTCTTTACAAGCCGTGATAAAATTATAATAACCAGGAGGGCTTTCTCCTATAATGGATATACTTACAACCTTTATGAAGTGTCTAGAAAAGAAGTACATTATTGAACCCACGGTGATAATGGAGCACCAATATACCGTTCCCCGTCTCTGTTTAACTTTTTCCAGTGTTGTTCATTCCAGAAAACTCTGAATTTCTTTGCATTGAATAAAATTAAACAGAAATTATGGAGAAATAAGATGGGGACAAAGATGGATGCATCCTCTAATTTTTTGATCTACAACAATGTCTAAGTCACTGTCTTGCACGGTAACATAATTAATTTATGTAGGCGCAATTGTATGCTGCCGCAATCGTATCACGTACAAAGCGATCACGCGACCTCAAACCACATAGAAGTTACTGCAATAAAGAAATTTTCCTATCTTCTTTCTTGCTTGTCTAGGTAGGTATTTTCGCTCTTAATAGAATTCCTACTCTCGTGTCACAAATGAAACAACTTGTATATCGCTACTTTCATCTGTGTAAATTCTACTAAACACGTTCATATTTATGCTTAATAGATATACGTAAACAGTAAATGCATGATATAGAAACGGAAAATAAAATTCTAGCATAAATGTAGATGCTGCGGGATTCCAACAAAAACAAGTATGTGTATCTACGTACCTTTGGAGGATAAAGTAAAGAAATGTCTTATTTTACCAGGCAAAGTTAGCGCTAAAAAAGCTCTCTGTAACAATTAACCCGGATTTCAACGGCTTAAAGATGACTTCCGAACCACCACCAATTGTCAGGCAGGCGAATTGCCTGCAAGGACAGGAACGCACAGCGGTCACCCATCCAAACAGCAGCCACGCTCGACTTTGCTTGATATGATTATCGCGCGATAACCGTCGCACTCAGTACACCGCGCCGTTGCCAATAAGAATAATGACGACGGAGCGTACCAGCAATGCCACTGACATCACACTGAACTGGAATAACTAAAATTCTCAACATCCTCAGCGTAAATCAAACGATTAATTTTCATTTCTGCAACTAACTCGATTAGTCTCTAATTAACCGAGGCGCAGGTTTTTTTTAATAATAAAGAAAATTTTACGCAAAAACGTATTATTATTATCAGTTATTTCAGAAAATTTTACATCCCCTAAGACCTATCAATAATGTTCAAGGAAAAATGAAGTTTAAACTTGAAATTTGATTGATAATATTAAACGTACTTATTCTAATGTACCTAAAACATTATAAGAACAAATATAAAATAGAAAATGAAAAAAAAAATGTTGTTTATCGTCACAAGTATGTGATGCTATAGTCGACCACAGGCCTACGAGTTAAGGATACTTTACATAAAACAATAATAATAAAAGTACTATTTATGAACGTAATGTAAAACCTGATTAATAATTACTATCAAATTACAACGATTTAGCTTTCAAGCAGAATAATAATTTGTCACAAAATAATGACTTTTGATAATGATGTTTACATTGTTTCAATATTTATACTATAATCATGACCTCTTTGTTGCATTGTTTTCCTGACGTTACGCTCTATTGAAACCGTTAACAGTTGTATTGAATTAAGTTGGTAGAAGCCACCTAAACTATCACACACGTTCACTCCTACATGTATACGTTCTTTCCGACTCGAACTGAAGTCAGGTCCGTCAATTTCATTTATTATCCAAGCAGCTCGACATTAATTTACCCATAGATCACAGCGCACTGCAAACCAAAGGGCGTTTGTGGTACGTTTCAATTTTATTTTGACTGTCGGAAGATTTTATTCCTTCAAATTGTTGCGGGAGGTGTTGAGACAACGTTGCAGTATCGGCAATGTTACATTTGGACGGATTTAATATTGATGGAAGTCCACGCCGCGAATCAGACGCAGCTACATCTGTAGAACATCACCTCAAAAATATAGAGGCAGTCTAAAGTTAAATATGCAATGCTCTAAAAGATTTCTTACGTAACATTCTGTAATTCATCTTCTCGATGGTTCCGACGGCATTTTTTGAGCCTTAAAACCATCTTATGATGGATACTGCCGTGGCAAATTAACTCAACACACAATATATGGCCAATGGCGCTGTGTAGCGGGTACAACAGCTATCGCAAGATAACCGGATCAAGTAACGTCAAGCATGGCTGCTGCTTGGATGGGTGACCGCTGAGCGATCCTGTCCTTGCAAGCAGCCCGCCTGCACGGCCATTGGTGGTGGTTCGGAAGTCACCTTTAAGCCGTTGGTCCCCAGGTTAAGTGTTAGAGAGGGCTTCTTAGCCCTAACTTCGCCTGTTAAAATAAGACATCTTTACTTTACTTCAATATATGCATGTTTAAGGCCATAATGGAGCATTACTAATTTATTACCGGGAATAAAACTGCTTATAGATCTTCGATGTAACTCTACCTCAAGCGTTGAGAACGATACAGCTCAAGGTTAGCCTTCATAAACACATATTTCCAGAATGTTTGTGGAGTCAGTATTTTTTACAAAAACACCAATTTATAAAGATATCCAGCCATAATATTCAAAGCAGTTGGAGAAGACACACTTTTACGAGATTTTACTCCAATTCCCTGTGTATATTCAATTCAGCGTGTAAAGTTCAATTCATTTGTTGGTTTATTTTTAAAACAAAGAGTTGTATCGTCGACGATTTCGTTTCTTCCCATTACTAACATAATTTCCGGTCCACATCATCGTAGACCAGAAATAAAAGATGCTTAAGATAGAACCCTGATGGAGATGGTCAGATGCTTTAATTTTGTTTTAAAGCCCATTAGAAATCTTGACGCATTTATGTTGTTGATCATTAAGGTAAGAAGTGATCCATGAATGTGGAAGACCACGGACGCCTCAGGATCAAAAGCATGGGTAAATAGAAAAATATCCTAAGCTCTAGTTAATAGTCACTAAAATACATCTACCATACACAATATACGATTGTTAACACATTTTTCACGCATTTTTGTGGACATTGGAAGAATCGAAATTGGCCAGTAGTTCGTACATCTTAGGATATCCTGACCCCATTTTTAGTCGGAATCGTACGATTTTGACCCCATTTTACTCGTCTTGTGAATCCAGTGATTCCCTTAAACAAACACATTGAAAATGTATTAAATACAATTTTGTTATTATGGTTTTAGTTAATTTTATTCGCTATTACGTAATTTAAACATTAAAATCTTGATACATGAATTCCTGAATTTGAATGAGCGTTTGAAATGCGCTGATCGAGCAAATCGCGTCAGTCTAAGGATAAATTGGATTGATCAAGGTGTGAGTACACGATATAAAATCCCCTTTTTGAGTACATCAGCCACTAAAATACTTTTTTCTCGTCAAATGATCTCCTTGGGCTACGTCAGGAAGACTCTTTGAAAAGATTATATGGGACTAAACTCAAGATCGTCGAAGGATACTGGCCCTCTTAATAATGCAAATTAAATAAATTAATAAGAACAGCTAATTTCTAATTACTAATTACTTAATTTGATTCTAATTACTTTACTACTACTGATTATGCGACATGCAACTAGCGCAACTGGTGTTGAGTGAGCAGCACTACTATGCATAAATATTTAGGTGATTCTTCCAAACCTAAACCGCAGTTTTCGGCAATTACACTACCATTGTCAAAAATACCTTAGTTCGATAAAATGTGATTCGACGTGATTTCTTTTAACAGTGTAATATTTTATGTGACATTACAATATTTTTTAGAATCATAACATTCTTATTTTATACTTATTTTAAAAAAACAACGTTGATTAGTACCCGTAAACAGTGTAAAATAATAAATTAAAAAAAAAAAAAAAAAACAGAAAATCCAGATATGATAAAAACACTTTGTGACTAATAATCTACAAAACTGAATTAAAGATTCAATAACTTATTACTAAAACAATAATGGTACGAGTAATAATGTACATGTCTGGTTAGTTTATTAATAAATGACTGGGTTTTAATTTTGTAAAGGTTTCAGTACATTTAATACAAATCCATGCATCGAGGATATATAATGTTACAAGCACCCAAGTGTATAGTGTGAAACAGCAGCCGTGACTGATAGAATATAATGGGGATTAACGTGCCATAACGTTGTGTTCCTAGCGCCTGCCTCTTTACTGGTTTATCCCTGTTATTGTCTAAGCATTATGCATTCATTACATAATATAGAAACATTATAATAGCTGTTAATAATACAACAGTAAACATACTAAAGTATAACAACGTATACATCTGTAATGTACTTCATTGATATATGACGGGGTATTAAAGATAAAATAAATCAAATGTATTGTAAAGTATTATTGTTAGCTAAAATTAATCCCAAAGTCGTTAAGCAAAAACTGGGTATTTCTCATGGACAGAACGTTTGCCTTCGTTCTCTATCTGAATAAAACACAAGAATTTGCAAAATTAGTAGAAGATGACAAGTTGTAACAGAAATGTTAACGATGCACATATTAAGTAACCACAGAATTAAAAAATGAAATACCATTAAAACTAATTATTCAAATATAAATATTATACACAATGAACATTGAAATTGAAAATCGATTTTCTAAACCTTTAATGGTTCTTTGAGAGAATCTCAAAAGCAATAACGAAACACAACAAATTATTGACAGGAGTTCTTCAATCAATGCTTACTACAATATAATGACCAAAATGAGGATTCATAATTATTCTGGTAGTGAAACTGCCAGTTAAAAAAATTTTTTTTTTTAATAAATATAATATATCATACTAAAACCGATAGACCAAAACCATGAAAGTTTCATTCATCCTTTACTTTACTTGTTTCACACTTTTTATTTCTCCGCTTCCAAAGTGTTAAGGAAGTTCGGCTTCAAAAGAATGTTTTTAATTTAGGGATTTATGTTTTTAGTTATATATTTAAAAGATAACAATCCAGTTATTAATAAACATATATTCTAAGACACAAGAGTAAATTGCCACTGTATAAGCACACAACTTTGCTTTTCTTGAAATCGATAGAGGAATATTTCTTAGGAAATAAATTGATCGCCCTCGGCCGCGCTAGTTTTTGGTGAGGTCGAAAAGGGAAGGCGCCAATAGGGTTAAAAATATAGAATGATAATTTTTAACTTAGATCACTTTTTCAACTTATCAATTTAAACTCACCTCATGCACGGACATAAATATGAAAACATTGTCAGATAACCGTGTACAGACAATTTAAAGTCTCTATCCAATCTTATAACGTAAGAGAAAACCTTTCTATCGATGTCAAGAAAAATACGTTATGTTCTTGTAAAATGTAAACCGTTTTCAATAGATAGCACGATATTATAGTTTTCCTTCGCTTACATCCAGATGTTCCATGTGTTTTAAACCACTTTTAAACTTCTAATGGACTATAAACAAACGTGGTTCGTGATAACCAGATAATTTCTAAACCTACTTAAGGTATCTATCACCATCAGCGTCAGAAAAAGTGGTATCCTTTGTGGTAATTTCTTTTCTCTTCTACAACAAAGGATTTCAAACGCAGGCGCCCAGCTGCCGCTTTCATACATCTTTCAGATCCTTTCGCTACTACTTCCTCAAATAATCTTGTTACTGAAGCAACGGAAAATGGTGGATATTTCGTACGAATTCCCCTCTACACTCCACGACCAACACTGGTTTTAGTTTTACGGGTATATAGAATTTACTGACCTGTCTGAAAATGCATTGCAATAAACAAACACGATCAGTTGTTTCTGTAAACACATATAAGTGGATTTGATTTCAGTCATCTGTTTTGCGGACAACATGTAAATCAAGCGGACAGTTATGTTCGTAACCACGTCATAGCGGGAACAGCTGGTAGTCAGCAGCGATATGGCAACAGCGCTTCAAATGTCAAAAATGTTTGTATGTATGTCCTTTATAGAATCGTAAACTATTTGACCGATCATTATGAAAATTTGTATGCATATGTATTTTTCGACGGAGAAGGTTTATATGCTATGCCTATTGATGTATCTCGCCACCAGGCGGCACTGCAAAAGTTTAACGTTTTTAAAGCGCCTGTACACTATAAACTGCGATTACGAGACAGTTAAGTATATTAAATAGCGAAAAACTATTTGAAGGCCTTTGATGTATATTTGTCTTCAAAATACATTTCTGCTTGAAATTAAAGCTTGAGTGTTAGACCACTTTATAATAAAGTACATGTACGTAGACAATGGCTATAAACATACACTTTTGACAGATTTTCTTGATCGTGGCAACAATACAAACTCTACATCGTCGTTGGAAATATAATTCACTTGAACCAGAAGTGCACATACACGGGCAAAGCTTACGAAAAGCGTGCGAAGCCGCGGGAAACAGCTAGTTTTATATAAAATCTAGCTCTGAATCTAGGATTTGAAATACATCGACTATTAGGGACCTGCCCAATAGCTTCCAAAGTTCCAATGTAAACCTTATGAGAGCATTTTTCTCTAGTTTAAACATATGTTTTGTTTCTCACGCAGTTATTCTCAATTAAAAAAAAAGTAAAAATCAGCTGATTGATTACAACAAACATTAACCAAAATAATATCTACTTATTTCTTTATGATTGTTTACACTCATTTATATTTACAAACGTTATTGTTAATTTTTGCGATTGGAAAATCTATGTTTGGTTTTTTGTTTTTTATGGAAGTATTGAAAAAGGTTGTAATAAAAATAGCGCGGAGTTTTATAAAACGAAAGAGTAATTTTGAATTAAGTTTAGATATTGTGACACAGTAAAGAGAAAAATAATATTACATTTGATCATTTATGCTAGTTTATTATTTATTACGCCCTATCGGAAAAAACACTCTCCTGTAAATTATGTGCGAACTGTATGTAAATACCAAATTATTTGTTACGTGCGAATTTGCTTCCTACCAAACACCATGCATAGTAGGTTGTTATGACGTCACATTTACGACAACTAGTAACGTATATGGTGGCTCAAGGAATCCTATACCGCTCAGAATTACCACCTTTCTTGAGATATGACAATGCTGGTAGCACTGTAATAGCAGACACACCACTTCTTACCACTTCATTTATGCTAAAAATAATTACCTACGGACTCAATTTGTACTAAACATGATTTGTGGAAACTGATGACTGGTCAATTTGTCCGAAATGCAACATCTGACATGGGTCAAGACCCAATTATAGCCAAAGTTTATTGCGAAAACATGTTAACATTTATAGTAAACGTCTAGGAAATTAAATTAAAATAATTTTGTCATTTATACCACAATATCCATTCAGACATACAGTTTTTGCATATTTTCAGTCCCTTTCATACGCAAACTCTACCCACTTCCACCGTCGGCGTCAGTCTTGTAAACGATCGGTCTCCCAGTTGTGTTCCATAAATTAGCCTACATTACTAAATAATGCCTTTGGCGCTAAAAACGTTTGAGGCGAATTTTTAACGCTTTGGGCGTTGAGGCACTTTTGATGGAATCTGGTATATCTGTTGATTCCAAGTATGGTCGTTGATAGTAGATATTGTATCGTTTCACAAACATTGATAGTAATTATGGTCGGTGGAATAGACTGCTTTCGGGGTATTCATACTGCCACGTAATTTTAAGTAAATTTATACTAATTACTAATATGTAATAAAAACATTACATACAAATCTTTTAATACTGAAATAACGTTAAAAATTTTAAGTGAAAAATGTTTTACAAATTAACTTTTAGTGCTTTATTTTCAACAATTTCCAGAATTAAATAGAATATTTATGTATTTCATAAAAGACAACAACAATAACTAAGCATAACAAACTTAAAAAATGCTAATTATGCGTGTACTAGCACATTCCACCATGAACCCATCTACGGCCTAACACCGATTAATTAAGGGGAGTCGGTTGACTATATAGCGCACATGTTAAATTAGATAAGTTTAGGAACATGTTTCTCAATAACCAATAAACATATCAAGATAAGGTTTGTTTTATTTGAATCTGCTATTTCTTACCTACATTTACAGCACAGCAAATTTCCATAGCATAAATTTAAATATTTAAAATATTTTTTTTAATAGAAGTCAATTTTTATCAATTCTTTTAATAAATAAACTTTTTTTATTATTATTAGACTACATACAACAATTTGCTGTGCTATAAACATTGCTCTAATTACGAGGAACAAAAAATTTTTTTTAATCATCAAAATATATTGGGTTCTAGAGAAACGTGTTCCTAAACAAAGAAAAACAAGAATTTTCAGAAAACTCTTTTAAAGATTGCATATACATTAATCAGAAACTTAACAACATTTAATGCATTCCAGGACCATAACTAGGGTTGTCAGGATCCTCTTCTTGTCTTAAGTGCAGGAAGTCTTCTAAATGCCTTTTAGCTGCATTTACTTTCTGGCGACACTTTTTCTCGATCTCTTCCACAGCTTTCTGCGCTTTGTTGATTCGGGTGGACATCAAATTTTTTTCATTGTTTCACAACAATAGCATGCAGGTGTGATCCCTAGTTTGCTCAACACTTCACATTTTATTATGTTCCGTTTGTTGAAACTTGCCACAGCATCAAATACACCTAGTTCTAACGTTTCCTTCATCACGAAGATTGATTTTGGAACTCGCGACCAAATTATATTGTTCAGTGATTCACTGGGGTTTTGAGTACCACCGTGCAAACATTTTGATAACAATGATGGATCTGATAAATCTCTAAATATTTGTTTCATCTCTTTCATGACAGCAGGAGCAATGTGATTGTGATTGTTGTGATCATAAGTTTCATCATTTATTTTAGCTAGTTGGTACTTACACCAGGTATCTTGGCTAGTACTTATATCAGACTAGTACTTGGTTCTGGTTCTTGACATTCACTAGGCACAATTACTTTTTTACCACCTGGATTTCTTGTCCCTGTACAGCACTTTGCTTTGTTTTTGAAGGTTTTATGTGCTCTAGGCATTTTCACAAACAATAAACTACACATTATAACTAAATATTATAACTTAGACTGAATGAAAGCAAGAAACACAATGTATGTGACAATAATAAACAAACAACAATTAGGGTTATGTCAAATCTCAACTGACTGTAAACAGATGGGTTGACAACCTTGTATATTCAAAGCAGCATGAAGCGGGTTGGCCAACATAAGCCTAATAATAAATATGCGCTTCAATAAGGATTATGTATGACAATGATGCAGAGTACATGAATTTTACGAGCCAAAATATGCTGAAGCCATTTACATAATATTATACTTGGGTGTGATATTGTTGGCCGATTTGAATAAAAATTGCACCAAATTAAACAGGAGAGTCTAAAGAGTAATAAAAGCAAATAAAACTTTTTTGTTTTTTTTTTTTAAAGATTTTTTGTCAACCGACTCCCCTTAAACACAATTTGTTTTCTGAGAAAATCTACTACTCTCAATTGTCTTCAAACCGCGAGGCAAGACGTTGTACAAGCGGAGAGCGGAGTCGTAGGCACTCTTCTTTCTGACGAAGAGTCACTCTTTGAATGGGGAAAACTACATCCCCTATAACGAGTGTTGTAGAAATGCAATCCTGAAAATACTGAGGGTAAGCCAGTCATAAATACTTAGAAGTGTGTTAAGTCCCACTTATTACACGTACAATTCGTTTTTGAATTCCAAACTCTTTGGGATTCAGAGAAAGATCTCCAAAAAACAACAGCACATTTTATTCTGCTATACACGTAAGCGTAGTAAACACTCGGGATGGCTTCTTTTCTGACTATGTGAACAAAGCTGCTGAAGGCAAAATAACATAGGTGTCAATCTGATTAAACCAAAAACTCAACCTTTCATCAAAAACAGCTCCAAGATGACAAGCAAAATCTAAAGGACTCTAAAAATTATAATCCTATGAACCCCAAAAGAGTTATTACAACTAAGTGGCGTAAACACCATAATGTTCGCCTTTTTTCCATTAAAGTGGAGACCATTTGACGAAGCTCAATGATCAAGACTTGGGTATGTGTCACTCATAGACTTCTTAAAATCCTTTTAGGTCTCGAGGGCGAAGGATATTGATGTAGTGTTGCCGGCGTAGCATACAATTTTATTGGCTCGAAGACCGATAACATAACCAAAAAAAGGACCCAACCTCAGTTAAAGATTACCTGTGATTAACTCTTACAAAATAAATTACAACTCCAATAATAACTGTTAAAAATTTTGAATTGTTACAAGTTCAGTCACAATCATTTTATCACAAAAAACTGTTCATAGCCGCAATTTTAAAGTGAGGTTTTTGTTGAAGGTATCTCTCCCATAAAAATTAAAACTATAAACCACATAAAAAAACCATTTTGGAAAAGTAAATTAATGTAAAATCACAAAACAACTAAAATCTTAAATGTGTCTTACTTGTGCTCAGTAAATAGCAGTCTAATACTTCAGTACTTAGTTTTCTCCTCGGAAACTATATCAATAAACTAGGTATTACTATACTTGAAAATGTGTTCTTTGATAAGTTGCCGCTTTAAGTTATAATATATATAAGCATTATGTAACTGTGCAAAGTCAGTGTTGCCCCCATAAATCAACAACAGGCAATCAATACAGGATAGGCCCCTTCTTTGACAGCCGCCCAGATAACCCGCCGCTTAATTGGTCTTATTTGCCCTTTGCTTGTTTATTTCTTAATTAGGAACACCCAATTAATCTCGCACTAAAGATTTAATTTGTCAAGTCAATGGAGCCGGCATCATTTCTCACGAAGTCCAATATGCAATTCCGCGATATCAAATCGCTGAGCGGTCGTTGCCCTAAACTGTGTAGACGTCAACGAATGAAAAACATTACGAAAAACCGGAGCGAAACAAAAATAAACCATCCATTTATTTGTTAATTGATAAAACTAGGAATTACCCCTGCGCGCTTCTCGCCGCGATCACTGCTAGCTGCCTTCCTGCTTTCGGCATGGAAAAGTTCTTACACAGTTGCAGGATAATAAAAGGTCAAAAAAGAGGAACCTAAACAATAAATTTCAATTATAGGTTTATTTGAGTCACCACATTCTCAAGTTATCTTCGGTTAAGTCATCACAGTTAGTTGTCGGGCTAAACATACTAACAGTAAAATCTTATTTTCGAAATAATAATGATCACGTAATTTTGGAACAAACAGCACTACAAAAAGGAGACAAGATAATTATTTTTAGTTACCGACCACCTCAAAATTTAATTAACAAATTGTCAAATTGACGACATTTTAATATACGGGTTGTCTCTGTATCGTGATTTTCTATCAATAATTTTAAAATCTTCATGTGACGTTGTGTGATCATTTGAAGACATCTGAGATGGATTTCAAAATTATCAATCCCATCAAAATGTGGGTGGGGGCAGCTGAAAAATGTTATATGGGATGATCCACTTTAGGTAATATTTTGTAAAGGCTAAGAGGGTTATATGAAATAATCGCACAAGTATTGCTTCTCTGGATTATAAAATCTCTTCACCATCGCCAAATATGAGAGGAAAAATTAATAACTAAAATTGAGTGAACCATTTCTCATTGTTAAGATCTCGATGAGATAGAACCAATGGTGTCAAGAAATCCGATTCTGACCAATCTATTCAAAATAGTTACCGTTTTAAAAATTCCAAATTCCTAACATCAATTTCTTAGATGGATTTCAAAATTATCAATCCTCATCACAAAATGTGGGTGGGAGTAGCTGAAAAGTTTCATATGGGATGACCCACTTTAAGTAATATTTTTTAAAGGCTAAGAAGGCGGTATGAAATAAACGCATACGTTACGGTTTTGCTGGTTTTAAAAATCTCTGCCTCCTCACCAAATATGAGAGGAAAAAATAAAAAACGTTAAATGGAAAGAACCATTTAGTAATAACTCATTGTTAAGATCTCGATGAGACAGAACCAATGGCATCAAGAAATCCAATTCCAACCAATCAATTCAAAATGGTTACCGTTTTAAAAATTCCGAATTTCTAACTTTAATTGGACCTATGTTGGACAACCACTACTTTAATACCTCTGTGGCATTTATAAAGGAGATACTAATGGAAACCCATATGATAAATCTAACTTGGATGTTTACTCGGTGCTAAACAGTACTATATCATAACATCTGTAGCATTTATTTACTACTCATTGAAAACTACACGATAAATCTGACTGCGATATTTTCTCAGAACTGACGGACTACAATAGTCAATAAAAACACAAGACAAAAATTAAGATATAAATTCTTGGCAGTTGTTATATAGAGGGTATCGTGTGGACCGTAAACTGCTTGAGACATTAAACTGGCAGGGGTCTAGACCCCCGTGGACTTTAATGTTCTATAGCGACTATATACGACTCGAAAGGTTGTGAAGATCGGAGCAGTTTGTTAGTGGGAGTGTGATTTAATAGATTTAAATTTGTCGTCGTATACGAGTACAACAAGCTTCACCGTGGAATCTTTCTGTGTGAAAGAATATGATGATGTGATATGAACGAATACGATATGGGAATTTGTAGTTATTTACAACGTCAGTTATGCCCCGTGTTTTCCATTTTTCCTGTCTGATGGGCATAATTAGAGAGCTTAATTTTCTTGCTTTTTCAGCTCTTAGTTTTGTATTAACCTAATGAATTTGTTATAAATTTGCCTTACTCGTTACATTTTGTTTTTTCTTTTAACATTTTTATTGGCATGGCTTTGTATTTAAACCCAGTTAAGGCTGGTTAAAAAAAATGTATTTCATTTTCAAGTCAATAACTTGATACCATTATTCGTAATACACTTTTAAGCTCTTCGTTTTGTGTTAACCTGATAAATTTATTGTTTATTTGCCTTACTTGTTACATTTTGGGTTTTTATTATTTTTTTATTGAGATGACTGTTATATTCAAACCCAATTACAGCTGGTTTTAAAAATTGATTTCTTTTTGAAGTCAATAACTAGATAACGTAATTGTTACTACTTGTTTTAAGCTTTTAGTTTTGTATCAACCTAGGAAATTTGTTATGTATTCTCCTTACTCATTAAATTTTACTTTTTCTTAAAATATTTTTATTCAGATGGTCCTTAGTAATACTAAATTTTTCTTTTGTTAATACTCCTTGATAATAATAACTACGTTTGCCCGATTAATACCGGTACACTATTGGAATTCTCATAGTTTAAGTTTGAATGTCTATCTCTGTGTTATTTAATCGGAATAAATCAAGTAAAATATTATTTACCTGAACTGTATGTTAATCTTTTTGTTCTTTTAGTATTCAGCGCTTTTTCTTTGTGGCAAATGTTATACGAGCTGTGGTCATAAGAGCCTTTATGAAAATACGAGTATGTGTTACATAATCGTGTTTTAATTTTTTAATGTGGTGTAATATTTTTTTGCTTTGCTTATTAAATTAAATATAATACTAGAAATGGTGTTTGATAACAAATGTAAAGGTTACTTGATATTCTTCTATTTTTCAGTTATTAATTGATTTTTTTTAATATCGTCTTTGAAAACTTTGATTTGAAATATCACTTGTTAGTCTTTTATTAGAACGTATTTAGAGTTACTCCTTAAATTCGTGTACGAGAGGGCAATTTTGGAAAATATTAAACGGATTTTAATGTAAGTCATTACATATGTTGAAGAACACTGCTTCATTAGTTCAAAACTCTGAATTCTCAATTTTAGTTTGTCTATTATTTTCTCCACGTCACAATGGGTGTGGTGGGAGGGGGAGGGGGTTGGGATGTGCGCCACTGGAGGGTATAGCGTACGATAACATACGAGCCGACTGTCACAGGATGACGTGTGGAGCATAGTTTGTCATCGTAAGCCTCGCATCGTGAATCCTCTGACGTCATACGTCACGTACCTGTGTTGTGTGGAGCTTTAGGTACACCACCTTGCCACAACGTGTTCCACAATGTTCTACAACAAACAATTCTGAGTCCAAACGTTCAATGTTCTGGAAGAATATTATACTGTACACGATACATTTGTAATATTTGATAGTACGGTAAAACAATCAATATGAACGCGTGTTATTTTTGGTAAACTATCGTGGCATATCTCTTCCACGAATACAAAATCGTGCGAGCTCAGTCCGTAAGCACTAATTTTGCGTTGCATAATAGTTACTAAGCCTATATTCTAATGTTATTAGAAACCTTATATTGTACAATAAATTATGAAAGTAATTTCATTGAATCTGGTTATTTTTTATGATTAAAGTCAGCAGTTAAGGTGCACGTGCTGAAGCCTTGTGGTAAGGCATTTTTTTATTTAACGAATTATTCTCTCGGCTAAATGTTAATTAGTTTGGAGTTGTTTTAGGCTACGTGCGTTCATTGTCAAGGATTTCGTGGTAGCAAAATTTTGTGGTATTCATCATTACTTCGTGGAGCCAAGTATTTATATTAGAACATTCTTTGGGAAAGGAAGTGTGCAAGGCTTAGTACTGTCTTCTAAAGACAATGAAAGTACAAAAAGACAGCGTTATTTGTCCAAGACAAAGTGTCAGTACATAAAATTGCAGTTCTGTAGCGTAGACTTATTTATTAGCGTGTAACCTACTGTACTTCAATATAACATTTTGTTTTCAAATTATTTGTAAATCCTCAGAAAATTAATTTGACATTTTGTATTTAAATTTTTAAACGGTCAAATACAGGTACTATTTGAAATGTGATATTTTTAAATACCTTTTTTGTTTCATTGCATTATCGTTTACTAAGCAAACATTTTTATAAATGTGATTGTTGAAAAAAGTTGAGACAATATCGCTTTAAGATCGGAGAATCACCATTCACGAAACTTGCTTTGTGCTTATTCCTGAGATTTCCAGCGCGATCCAGAACCTCCCGAGAGAAAGATTGTCCAGTGGTGTGAGGCTTCTCCATAAACAACGCTCTACCTCATGTCTCACGTCAAACTCAAGAACTGCTGACAAATTTTGGCTGGACTATATTGTGCCCCATCCCCCCTACAGCCCAGACCTAGTCCCAAGTGATTACCCATTTATTCCCAAAATTAAAGTGATCACTTGGGTGGCCAACGCTTCAGTACCGATGATGAAGTCAAGGAAGAGGTTACTCGATTCCTCAAAGGATTGGCGGCAGAATTCTACAACATGGGGATAGAAAAGTTTGGAGCATTGTCTACAAAAGTGTTTTGACAGAAAACGGTGATTATGTGGAAAAATAGCTTAACTTTTAATTTTTAATTGATGTATAACACTAAGTAAAAATATAAAGCTGTTTATTTAAAAAAAATCATGGGAACCTTAATTTTCTAATACCCCTTCGTATATATAATATATATATATATATATATATATATATATATATATTATATTTATATATACACTTAAACACAGAAAAATAAATAAAATAATTTATTTTACTATATATTTTATACCCCCCCCCCCCCCCACCCCCCCCCCCCCCCACCCCCCCCCCCCCCCACCCCCCCCCCCCCCCACCCCCCCCCCCCCCCACCCCCCCCCCCCCCCACCAGGAGCGGCTGTTGCGCAAGCAGGAGAGTAAATCGAGCAAAACAAGCGGCAAGAGTCGAACCATGCGACGCCAAGTTCCATCTGTGACGCTCTGTTACAGTCTGGACAACATCACCATCACACTGCCTCCAGATGTGGACTTCCCGCTGGCAGCAGTCAGGTATGAAAGACAGGTGGAGTGAATAAAGATAATCAATTCTCACAGTGACTGTGAGTAACAGCTCATACAAATAATTACATTTAGCATTAACCTGAGAAGTAATGTCTGCCATCTCTGAAATTTTACTAAAGATGGCACTTCAGATAAAATTTTAAGTCATCTGACGTCTTCTAATATCTCCTAATCGTTGAAATAATACTAGAAAATTTTATTAATTCAATTAACAAGGAGATGAATATGACAAGAAAGGGTATAGTGGCAGAGATTCAGACTGCGCAAAAAATGTGGTGCTAACAAATGACACGCCATACCATTTTGGTCAATGACTATTCTCACACAACTCGTCATGGATCAATAATGATTGCATAACAAAGAACACTTTACTATGATTGCAGTGAATTTTTGTTAAAGGTTGACAAGCATAAAATTGGCAGATCAACCATTAAGTCAACCTTATTTTGAGATTAGGTCTCTTTGGCTGTCAATTACTTCAACAAGGGACCCCAAAGAAATTTTAACTATCAATTTGAATGTTGAGTTTAGCTATGAATAGGTGTCTCGGATGTCAAAACGAGGTAAAGGTTCGTTTTGAGCTTCTTCGTCGCTGATTTTATTTGATCTCTTCAGATGAACATGACTCCAGATTTCAGGAGTGAAGTCTGAGACAGCGTTAGATACCAGACGCTGCAATAAAAAGGAAGGTAAACTGGAGCTAAACTCAAAATTTAAATTGAATTAACTGTTCCTATCATAGATGTGTGATAGGAACAATCAATCAAACCTCAGTTAATAAAATTCGTGCTCACACTATCTTTTCTGCCTTTTACCTCTCCTCCTCCCGACCATCACCTTCCTGTTCTCTTTCTTTCAGGTGATGTGCCTTGATAGCACAGGAAGTGTCAACATGTATTTCATAGCAATCTTGGTTCTGTGACATCGCTTGAATTCTTTCGCACCAGTCTGGACTTGATGCTGTTGTACAAATCAGGAATTGCTTCGTTTTTTTTTAACTTTTTGTGCATGTTACGCTTGTGTATCAGGGTTTATTGATACCTGAGGAAGAGGGTAGATTTCAATCCTCAAAATGTAGTGTTCAATGTTTGAACATTAGCGATGGAAAATTTATGAGATTCTGTTATCCTTTCAAATCATCCACTGTAAGTAACAAGGGACAAGTCAGCGGATTGAGAAATGTATTTTAGTACCCGTAATGTAACTAAGTGGTAATGGAATAAACTTTTCAGGAGTGTGGGTCCGCCACCAGCTAAATTGTGTGGAGTTCAAGGCTGCACAAACCTCAAGCGATACTCTTGTTCCAAGACTGGTGTCCCTCTCTGCAGTCTTCAGTGCTATCGGAAAAACATTAATGGTTCCAGAAGTACATGAAGGAATTTTTCTGTGGGAAATGTGCCAGTCTCTATTGTACATTATGTAAATAAATATTTAAGATACTTCACAACTGATTACCATTATACATTTTTCTTTTCTTTTCTTAATTTGTTTCATAATAAAATTAACAGCAATGTTATTTTAAATAAAAAATACTTTTGGCATTAAAAATGCCCATTTGTGTGCCAACTCTGATAACAGACCAGTCCTATTCTCACAATTTCAATATACTCTAATTAAACTTAAGGCATACTTAACCCTTTGAACCCCGGCCATTAAATCAAGTGATGTGCCAGAAATCCCAAGCCATTTTCAGACAAAATGTAAGGGTTTTGTAAAAAATTCATAACTCAGTTATTTCTTAAGATATTTAGGTAATTCTTTTTTTGTTTTACTTCTTTATACATGTAGCTTACAGAAATATACAAATAAAATTATTATTTTGAAAGTAATTTTTTTTAAATGCATATACATATATAAAAAATAAATAAAAATGAAAAAATTTCAAGTTTGATCATGGAAACCATATAGATAAAAAAAATATTTGACACAAAAATACCCATTTACTTTATGATATATTTAATCCTTAATAAAAGGAAACAAAAATTATAGGCCTACCTTATTTACAAGTAGAGTAACATCAATTTTTGTAAAGCCGTGTAAATTTTTCTTTTTGCCATTTCTGGGCAAGGCAATGTAACAAGACCTTTGAAATTCACAGTACTTAAAATAAACATAAAACCAAAGTTATTTCTGACAAAATAACTAAAACTGTTCATAATCTAAATTTTAAAAAAGTTTTAAAACAATATTTACATCACTACAAAATGTAAATTTTCAAGATATCCATCACTCAAATCGTCGTCACTAATCACATCCACACCATTTGCAACTAGGTTACTAATTATTGTATTTTCACTTACGGGAGACTTTGAACAATGTCTTTTACTCATATTGAAATAAAACAAATAATAAACTAAACTTTAACTGCCGTACTTTATACTGCTTTAACCTAAAACTGTGAAGAAAACGGAATATTCACAACCACGTGATATACAGCTGTCTGCAACAAGCGTGAGCAGTCAGTCGAGACGAACTGCAATTGCTCAGTCACAGACTGACAAAATACGAAGTCAAACCATTACAAACTAATATATTTCGATGCAAAATATCTTTGTGCACAAGTCTGTGAAATTTCAAAGCATTTGGTGAAATAGGTGGCCAGTAAAGTAATAAAAAGTGCACGTCCGCACTATACGGACGTCGGGAGTTGACGCCATTTTTACGACGTCCGTATAGTACGGACGTCGGGGTTAAAAGAGTTAAAGAGTTTGTTTTAGTTGGAAATGTGTCAGTTTCTTTTGTACATTATGTAAATAAATATTTAAGATAATTCAGCACAGACTATTATTATAAATGCTTACCTTCCTTTGTTGCTCTGTTTCACAATTAACAGGAATGTTGTTCCAAATTTCTAGAAATATTTTTGGTAATGAAAATGTCTGTTCCTGTGCCAAATCTGATGACAGGCCAGTCACATGTCTAACAATTTCAATATCAGTTATCTATTTGGACGCATCTATTACAAATTTTCAATACGCATTTTTCAATTTATGTACAAATAAAAAAAAACTCTAGTAAGTGCATATTTTTATTATTTAACAAAGAAAATATGTTATTTATCTAACAAAAACATTGGTATATAACACTTATTACTTAGCATTTAGCATATAAAAAATAGGCTACCTGAAAAATATGCTATGTGAATAAAAGAACCAGTGTATCATTCTGGGAGTTTCTTATTATCATAGGTTTAAACAAGACTAAACAATTTTAGAAAAATATTTTGAGAAAAAAATAATACTTCAAATTAATCTTTTTCTTGAATAAAATAATACTGTAAATTGGAATTAGAATCAGCAAATAAAATAGGCCTAATCAAAATGGCAAACTACCCAATTGGGGATGATAATATCCCCAAAATTAAAAGTTGTAGATAATAAAAAAACAACATCCTAGCAAATTTTGTAAGTAAAGTTTTAATTTTACATACCTTAAAAAACACAAAAAACCAAAATAAAGAAATGTATAGCCACAACTCTAGTAGTTTGCCATTAATAAGTACAAACATATGTTAACAATGAAATTTGAACTGGTCCTATAGAACTTGAATCTTATGTTTGGAATTTAATTAACAGAAATATTCTACACAGTGATGTAGCTCATGTCAATTTCAAATTAAATTTACTGCACTGAAATGAGAGGATAAACCTCCCTTATACATATGTTCTGTCGATGAGGACGAGTAGTGACGACAATCTAATGCTTGTATCTCAATTTAATATATTTGTGGCATAGTTATTACCTATTATTAAATAATATATATATATATATATATATATATATATATATATAATATTATATATGAAATTAAACTGTGGAACAATCTTGATTAATCTGATATAAAGTGTTATAATTTAAATGTAGTTCTAGACTGGTAGTTTTCTGCGTTTTGTAGAATTGCTGAAACTGTTAACGGATAGGCCTCATGGATATACTTCTGGGGTGCACAATGGACCCTTGAGGCTTAAGTGCATAGTAATAGGCTGCTCTTTAGAAGATGGGCGGGTGCTTTTATTTCTCATTACGAAGACGAAGACGATCTTGCTCACACTATTTTTAAAACAATGACCTTGATAAAACTGATATCAGTGTTCTTGTGTCAGCTTTTGAATGTGCATTGGGGGCCTTGCTGAAGTGGTAGGTTATAGGTATATAGTTGAGTTTATAGAATGAACTTCTTTTGTATAGTCAATATTAGAGAAAAAACATCTTTTGTACAGTAAAGTTGATAACATTCAACAGTGTTTGTGTAATATTCAACGTTTTCATAATCACTAATGCCTTTAAAAAATAAATTGTAGCATTTGTAGTGCATTTGGTATAAATAACATGATATTACATTCTTCATATCACAATTCCATACCCAGCTTAGGCCGCATATGACAAGTTTTGCTGTATATAACATAAAACAAGCACTATGACATTAATTAATCTTTCCTATTTTACAATGGGTCTTAATTGCTATTGAATTGAATTTGAAAAATGAGCAAAAATCGGGTAAGTGATAAAATTATTTTTATAAAACTAATAATATTTATTATTTATGTGCAAATAACAATAACGTGCATATCATTGATAGTGACATATTACGGTTCATAACATAATAGTAATAATATAGTAGACATTGCACCAGTTTTCTTATTTTCTTATAAAATAACATCTTACAGTAAAGGCAATCCCATCCTGTCACAGTAAAGATCACATAAAGTTATTCTATCTCTCCATCACCATAAGGGATAAGTTTAATTCATCCAAACTTTTAACATTAAACCTTTTTTCTGTTCTCATCTTTCTCAATGTATTTGAAAAGCGATGGCTCTGCTTTCGGGTCCACTTCCGACAATATTCTGAAGCTTTCGTCATCCACGAAGCAAATCTCATGATCATCCTAAAACAAAAATTTAAAAAAATGAATTGGTTAAATTTTCTAAACTTATTTTTTACAATACTTTAGTCACTAGGTCATTTGATTACATAATGGATAACATTAGTAACAATACTTTAGCTCATATAATTAGACGTTTGTTGTCAAAAATAAATATTGTCAGATTTTTTAAAATAATAGCTGTAACTAAACGAAAACAATAATGCATGTATGTATATATACAGGAATTTGTCTACATGTAATTAAGGCATGTAAATAACATTTTTAGATTAACATCACAAAAGATTACCTACGAGTCAAAAGTTACACTAACTTACAGTTAACTATATTCTTAGTTAAAAAATAAAAAGTTATCTGTAAGTCATCTTCCAGCAGTTTTCTTAAGTATAGAAATAATTTATATCATACATAGAACAATGAAAATTAACCTGCCAAATTTTATTGGTATTGATATCCATCATATTATCTTTTTCAACAATATTACAATGCTATATCATTGATAAAAATAAAAACATTTTTCACAATCAAAAAGCCATTTCATGTAGCTTTCTGTTGTTGCTTTGTTAGAATTTAGGTGGATCTTAAGATGGTGGCAATGTCTCCTGTCTTCACAAACATAGAACTAGTATGCATCTTTTCCAATTTGTGTCAGGAGTTAAATGCTTTGTACGTAGACGTAGTTCATCTATATATTATATAAATGCCGCGAAATTTTGCACATTCATCCATGTTATCTCTAAGGTGCTCATTAAGAAATTTTCTGCGTTGTATTCTTGATGGAAGTGAGCAGGTTTTAATAAAAAAGACATTTTTTATTCTTCCACATTTAATTTGTTTTAAAAGCGCTTTATGCCGGTTTAGGCATCATCAGTTTCCGGTATTTAAGCACTGAGACAATTGTCAAGGGTTTATAGTTTACAAACTTTACGATCCGTATATTTTTCTCTAGTGCATTCACACTTATCATATGGAATAAGCATATATGGCGTAATAACAAAAAATAATCTGGATAGGCTACTAGTACAACAAAAGAGAGCTCTACGGGTTATCCTTAGACTTAAAAAGACTGACTCTGTTAAGAAATTATTTACAGAAAATGGAATTTTAATGGTATACAGTTTATATATTTATAAAACAGGTCTTTATGCGAAACAAGAAGCAAACATCACTCCACTTCTAGTTAGTCACCAATACAACACAAGGCATAACAGAAATGTCCCACAACATAATCTTGAATATTTCAAAAAGAAAACTGATTTTATGGGACATAAGTTCTTTAAAATCCTACCAAGAGAGGTAAGTAATTAACAAAACTTAAAAAAAAATGAAAATGAAATGAAAATCTTACCTGCTGAACCTAACACTATTCATTTGAGGAATTTTTGGAAAGAAGGTAAATGTTTTTATTTGACAGTATTCTTATTACGTTTTACTTGACACTATTCTTGTAGATGATGTGCATTTTACGAATAAAGACATCTTGAATCTTGAATTAATCATCTAACTGATGATGCCTTAACCGGCGAAAGCGCTTTTTAAATAAATTTAATGTGGAAGAATAAGAAATGTCTTTTGCATTAAGAAATTGTTTTATTTTTTGAACAGTGAATTACGATAGCACATGATAGTGAAACACTCGATCATAAATAGTAGAGTTAGGCACTACAACTCACCGGGTCGGCCAGTATGATGACTGTGACAGAAGCCTTGCCAGGGGTGTCCAGCGTGATAAGAGGAGTCAGTATCTTGTTGTTAGTGTCCTTGATGACCTGATGTATTGCGGGCTGCTCAGCTGCCGGCACTGAGTAGGCTATACGTCCGTACGCCGTCGCGTGCTCCACCGGTTTACCTGTCATCATAAACATTCCATCTAGGATCAAATGGACAAAGAAGAAGAAACTTATATAAATTATATTGCTACGTAAAAATAAACAATACACTGCTTCATTAATACATAAATAAACAAAATATTTTCTACAAGATTATTTACGTATTAATTCATACAGTGAGAAATTATCACTCTTCTCAAGTGAACATGCTCAAGCAAGGCGAAGTGTGTATTGTGGTGAGGCGTCTTGTGTATTGTAGGAACAGAATATCGAGTTCTGTACATTTATGGGTAAGTACAGTAGTGGTTACAGATAGACAAACCCTAATATAATATAAATATGTATATAGTTAAGTTATGTAATAAACTATGGAGCCACATTGTGCATTTTTCTTGTGCAAACCCTTGTTCACGTTTTTTCAATCACCTTACTGTTACATTAGTAGTAGACTGTCAAATACTGATACAATGGTAAAAAAAGTGATAAGAAGATTCCAAGGTCCAAAACATAAGGCCGAAGGCAACAATCCAACAATCCTTTACCCCTCCTCTTCCTAACCATCACCTTCCTGTCTCACTGTTTCAGATGACGCACCAAAATACCACAGGAAATGCTGACATAGTGTTCTAGTTTGTGTTCCACTTTCGCAGGTGTGAGTGTAACATGTTTGTTGTGCTCTTGATTTCTGTGGAGTGACAATGCCTGGGTTTATTTTCTCCAGTCTGGACTTGAAGCTGTTCCTGTACAAGTCAGGTATGATACAATTGTAGATTTAAGTACATGTTTATGTATTACGGTTTTCACACCTGATAAAGAGGGTAGATTTGCTCGAAACGTAGTGTTATACATTTTGTAAACACATAACAATGGCAAATGTCTGAAATCCTACATTCTTTTTAAAATATCCATTGTCAATAACAAACTGTAAACAATGAAAATAAGATTTCATCGTACAAAAATACACATTGAATTTGTAGAATAAGTCCAAATACGTTTTCTGAGAACATTGTATTTCACAACATTTAGAAAATACACCAACCATATTTGGCTTCTAAAATATAGGTTTTTTGTCTCAAGTAGCGTATGTATTTTATGAACTGGTTTTATATATAGTCTCTTAGAGCAGTTTCAAAAGAAAACTACAATTTTTTGATGTACAATATTTCGTTGTAATTAACAACTTTTTCAAGTACACTTTTAAAACATACACAGAATAAAATATATATATTCTTTTACTAAATAGCTCCCCCTATAAAAGCATTCTGTCTGTTGGTGCAGGTGGTTGCAGTGTTACTTGCAGTACAAGGAGTTTTCTTTATAGTTTTTGTTATTTTGACTTTACTGTTTAAGTTTATAATGTATTGAAAGTTGATATTAGTTAATTGACATACATAATAAATTATAATTCATCTTTGTTTATAGAGCCGTTATAATTAATATGGTTGTGAAGTTATTTTAAATGTTGTGCTCAAATTTGATTAATTAAATTAATTTTTGGTAAATGCGCCACAATAAAAGTTGTTCTATTCCATTCAACTTGAGTTTAAAGAGAAACAAAAATTGCCTGAGTGTCACTGTTGTCATTGTTTGTTCTTCCCAATTATTTATGAATTATTTTAGAATATTTTAACCAATATCTGTATATTATAAAATACAGATGAGTAAATACTGTATTTTATTTTCATATTACTGATTAGCTTCGGACAGAACTGTAATCACTCCAAATTAAGCACTCACCAATATCTTTGAACTCCAGTTTGGCCTGAGATTCAGCAAATCCAAGTACAGCCTTGTCCTTGTCCTGCGAGAAGATCTTCAGTCCAAGAATTCCATTCCAGTAGGCAAGAGTACGAGCCAGGTTGGAGCTCGAGAGAGTCACTTTCTCAACAGGATCTGGAACCAATCATTGTTGTACATCGTTCAGTTATCGATATAAACCTTTTAAACAATTGTTTTACATTCTAGTGACAATGTTACAGTTTCGGTGACAAATGTGATATAATCATGAAAACTAATTTATGAGATTTAATATATTTTGGTAAAAGTATTAAATTATTTCCAAGAACCAATGTTTTAGGCTAACAAGAAAGTAATTCCTAGTAGATTGATATTTAGTAATTAAAATCTCACTCTTGCAGTTAACAAAAAAATAAATTTTATTAGTGAATGTATTTAAACACCTTTAAAATTATATTGATTGCTTTAGTTGATGACATTATTTATAGTTGATTTTATAGTTTGGAGATTTTAAGTTTTAACCACCTGATTTATACATTTTAAATATTTATATTGTTACATTTTTCATTGGGTTTTAATTGTATACGTTCTTTGTGTTTTTTGTTCAATTTGTGTTTTTAAATTTATTTTACCCTGCAATGCTTTTATTATTTCTTAAATAATTTTGTAAAACCACTCTCTATTTATACCAGTTATTAGTTTTGTAAGTTCTTATGTCTTTTGTAACGTTCCTGTTAATTTTAAAATAAGTCTCCAATTATAAAATTTTTATTTTTTAAGTATTACTGCCCAATAGTTTGACGAAGTCTATTGTAACCTATTATGTTGCTTAATGACTAATAAAGACATCTTGAATCTTGACATAAAAATTGTTTCCAATGTCCAAATTTTGTACTTTTCCACTTTTGTACAATATTTAAAAAGTAAATTATTAAGTATTCATAATGTTTTATAGCTACCAGATTGAAACTGTATAGGATATTGAATGACTTGTAAGAAAAAAATGTTCTGGATATACTATATTGAATCTAAGCTTACGTCTAAATACTAGTCTATGGCTGAGATCTGGATACAATTGTAGATTTTCTGAAACTCTCAAGAGCTGCCATAGAGAAAACTCACTTTATGTTAATCAGGAAACACGTTATATTTAAAATATTTCTTCATGACACTCCACAACACGAGATATGATTTTATCACTTTAATTGGTACCATTTTGAAGCCTTTCGCTAAAAGAGACAAAATAGTGTGGCATGATTCAATTTTTCAACTATAAAACTCATTAGTTTAATTAGGTAATTTTATCACATGTGAATAGGTGAACATTTTGTAGATTTTCAAACCCACTCAATAGATCTGCTTCTCCCTCACTTGCCATGCATAGAACACTCTGTCTTAAGCTATTGGATATATTTTAACATAAAATAAACTAATCCAGATTTTCTCTTTCCTGACTGATGCCTTAGGGTACATCCAAGATGCAAGCTCATAAAAGCAGGTAGCGAGATTCAGACTCGGCACCGAGCGACTCTAGGTGACAGGAACAATATGGCCATTATGCAAGCAGTTTATCAGTGCAGAAGAGATGCCACCAAACATATCAGTATATCATGGAATTTACCATAGAATAGGCTGCAGCAGCTTTGTTACTGCATGAACCAAAGATATGCTAAATACATCTCATTAATAAATTAAAATCTATTTATAAGGAGTACAAAAACCTTTTTCAGCAATTACTTGCAGAGAAAAACAGATTTGTTAGCCAACAGAATGCAGCAAAACAAATTAGAAACACTGACAATTTTCATAGAAAATACTCACTCACATACCAAAATAATTAAATAAATATTGAGAATTTTGTATTTTACTTTTTCCACAATGCAAAAATATACCTCACTCTTTGAAAATGATTGATCTAATACTATTTTATTTATTAAAATGGATATCTCAACATTACTTTTTTTATTTAATACTTTGTGTTCAGTTGTAGAGAAACGACCTTGAGTTAGCCCATGAGTACAATTTCAAAACTCAAACTTTTACCCTCTTATTTGAAGTTGTACATGGGAGTTGTTGTATTTTTGAGACATAATAAATACACATGAAAATGCTTTTTAGTTTTTTGTGTATATATTTTTGTGTATTTAAACAAAAAAGCTTAAAATATTTTCTGAAAAACTAATATAAAAAACGTTTGGGTGCATATTAACTATTCTTAAGATTATATGACCAAAAAAAGGGCGTAGAAGTGTTTGAGATTTTAAGATTAATTAATTATTCCTATGGTTAACATCATTACAATCATCTCTTAGTCTATAAATTCAATCACTTTGTAAAATATTGTTAGTAATTATTTCACTATTTAGATTTTTATTGGTTAACTAGTTTTATTTTATCACGTGCACAGATTATAATCTTTTAGTACGTATTTAGCTTAACAATTTATTGCAAATAACAAATTAAGGAATAATTTTAGATTTTAAACTTGTTTCAAACGCGAGGTTTGACGTTTTACAATTCTAGACATAACATAGTTACATCACTCTTCATTTCTGAAGAAATGTTTCTTCAAAAGGCATCGGCGGTGTTCGGGCAAAGAAATTATGAATTTTGCTTCCAAGTATGATACTTATTAAAAATAGGTCTAAATTAAACTGAGGCAGTACAATTACTGTGTTTTTAGCCCTTGTGTTATAATTATGAACATCGCTACGTACTTTAATAATCCTACAATGGTTTTGACATAAATTAAATACACTTTATAAACACAATTAACATTTGAAGAAAAATAAAAACGATCCTTAACAAAATCATTAGTCTTGAAATTATAATAATTCTTATTGTGTTTTCTGTACAACTAAAAAAGTCTATTAAGGTTTTGGGTACAAGTGCCTCCATAAACAAAGATACAGAATACAGTATGTGATGGTACATGAGCATAAAATAGTTTTTAAAACTGAGTTACATTTTTTTTACATTGAAATAGATCCACGGTTAAAATGTTAAAATATCAGTTGGCTTAAATAATGTCAAGGAAGTTTAAGAATAGGTTGACATTGGACATTGTTTTGAATAGGTGCAATTACTCATGACAAGATAAGAAAACCATTTCAAGTGACTACATGATCTAATTTTCTGCTTCAATTGTCCACAAGGATTACACGTTGAAGGACTGTAAAAATAAATTTTCTCAAGTATTAATTAACCCACAACACACAATACCAGTTCCAAATGCATGGCCCACTAGTCAGAATAACACTTTACAACATTTATTTTTAGACTCAATCCTGGAAACTAGTTAAAGCAAAACTAGTTCCAATAAAAAAACTAGACAGTTACAAACGTGTTAATACATGCATTACAACAAACAGTACTGCATTATATTTTTGTTATATTTATATATTTGTCATAAAAAATAACAAGCTTTACCTGATTGAGCAGCACCTAAAATAAAAATAAAATATTGTATATTTGGTTACAGAGACCTACCTAAAGTAAATTACATACTCAATCAAACCTGAATTGGATTGTCAAATGTTAACAAAGACAATTAATCCTTATACCAGACATTATTTTACAGAACTAGTATGATCGAGTTTTTCTTAAAATAAAAACGAAATACAATGCCATTCTTAGCAATATTATGTATACAGTAATTATTAATAAACATCAAATCTTTGTTATTTATTGTTGCTTTTTGTTACAAAACTTTAATTCTAAGGTTTATTTACAAGACAGCTTTAAAAAAATCAAAATCTTACTTAATTTTTTTTAAATTTTCATAGTTAAAGCTCAAAGAAGTACTCAAATCAAAATTCGACACAATATCAAACGCAGACACACTAAAAACATTTTTATTTTCAACATATCTATCCATTTTTATTTTGTTATTTCCAATAATAAGAATAAAAAGATTTTTGTTTAAAAAAGTGACGTTCTGCCTTATTTTTGGCACTACTGTGACTGCTACTGATTGATCAACTGTGTTTGTGCAGTATAATATAACTAAATATGTTATATAACATATTTAATAGGAAACACATTTATTTGTAATGTACACTGAAAACTATAATCTTAAAAATATAAAATATTACATATTTAGTATTTGTTTCTAAAGATACAGTAAATTAGACTTTAGTACTTTACCCAAGTTCTAAAAATGTCCAACTATTCAGACATTGGTACTGAAAGGATTAAGTTATAAGGTAAAGTACATTTACAATTTTATCATTGCTGTTTTAATTTCTTTTTAATAATTATAATTTGTTTGAACACGTAATTCATACATTCTTTGAAAAGATGTGTTTATAGTTTGCTCTAGTATGACCACGAGTGTATATAGTAAAACCTCGGTTATAACATTTTACAATTTGAAAAAAAAAATCACAAGAGAAATCAATTTACAGTAGATTATTTCCACAATGAACTTTACCGAGATGGTGTAAATATTTTTATATTTCATTATTTACTTTCCTTTTATTCAATGTTAAGTGTATTCAATTGTTATTTATATTTATCTGTCCACTACGTTATCCAACATCTCAAAAAGACCACAATACATGTTTGGATGTTATGAATAAGGATGGTACACACTTGGTCTGATATGATTCACTATTACACTATTTACATACATAAAAAAAGCTTGTCTAGGAGGTAAGCGACTGATAAATGGCACTATTACACCAACATAATTGGAATTGATAATTGCTAGTTATAGAGCTTGATACCCAGTAGGGTCACATCTGGTTTGATACTACTAACGATTCTTTAGATTACTGGGGTTCTCAACACTGAAACTGTGATCAAAATTACATATGATAATCCTTTGTAGAATTTTTAAGTTTTAAAAAAGGTTTGTTTGGTGGATTTACAAATTAATCTAATGAATGATCACGATCTTCTCAAAAATTGAAAGTTCTAAGTAGTCGTGCACAGCACCAAACTCAAATAAATTGAAAACTTGCAGTTTAGAGTTTACTGATATGGATGCAAGATTATTTCCAGTATAAAAGAAGCTCAGAATAACAGAATTGTTTGTGAAACAAGTTTTTTATGAGTAAGAATATTTAAATCAGTCTATAATAAAACTGATTTGGCAGACTCAAAACTAAAATGTAGGCCGGAAAAGATCGCAGAGTATTGAGGGTATTTTCCACTATTGTATGGCAAAAATACTTACACAACATTTGAAAATTAGTATATACTGTCTTCTTACTCTAAAAAAAAATATTGAGCATGTACAGAAGAAGTCACCTAATGAAGAAACATGGTGTTATACATGCCAGAATCAAACTTCAGAACATCAGAAAAGACATATACGAGTATTTCAAAATCTAAACATAAATCTAACAGCCCAGCTGCTTGTCAACTCCTTATTAAAGTCAGATTAATTTAGGTACCAATATAAAAAATGAATTACTGACAAAACCTAGTAAAAAACTTTCATAAACACTGGAAGAGCCACAAAACTTTGGAATAAAAAAGAAGAGATAGGATTAAAAAGAAAGGCTGAAGGTGTTCACCTACTCTTCACGCCATCTTACCTTTTGCCTGTTTACAGAAACTGTTGTACAATGGTGTTTCGTTTGCATTTTTTTTCTTCAAGTTAGGTTTAGATTTTTTTCAAGGTAATGATTCTGACACACAACTTTTCCGATGTTCTGAATTTCGATTCTAGCATGTAAAACATCATATTTCTTGATTATATAAAGACTAATTGCTTAATTTTAAAAAGAATGGAAGGTGAAGAATGATTAATGATCAGTCTTCCACCATCGCTAATATGTGTGAAGTGTTGTTTAGTGCTCTGACATCACTTAAGTTTTTGAGTTGGAATGTATGTATTGGGGTTTCTTAACATCTGAAGAAGAGTGTATATTTCAATGCTAAAAATGTAGCATTATATTTGTTGTATCATATAAAAGTGGGCAATATCTAAAACGCTATTATCTATTTATTTTAGTAAAATCTTTCCTAAATTAAACAACGTAACAAAATAGAAATACTTTGTTATCTAATTGTTGTTGACATGTTAAACTACTCAGATACAGTTATAGCACATTTTTATTTGCAACACAAGATGGCAACAAAGTATATGTGCTAATCCGGTTGTTAAAACACGCTTATCTTCCTCTTAAGAAAGGTGTACTTTGAAAGGTAATCACAGGCAATCTTATCACAGAATCCATTCTACTCGAACAGGTGTAATTAAAAATGAATGTATAATGAAACCAAAATAAAACAAAGATAAAATTTGGGAATTTTTATTTACAAGTTACATAAATTAATTTTTATTTACCAACTCAAAATCCTCTGAGCTCAAAAACACATTAACCAAGAAGCAATTGATAATCAAAAAAAGTAATTAAGAGAGATGACTATTATAAAGTTTTGGATTCTGTGTTACGTAAGTAAGTCAGCCCCATGGCACGAAGACACGAAGATGACAAGTGATTATTACAAGGTTATCACTGCCAAGATCGTTTAGAGGACAGTGCTGATAACAAGTGAGATATAACAAATCAGCAATTTATTTATCTTTACAATGTACCAAAAATAATGAGTGATGATTACCCTACTTAAAAAAATATAAAGAACATTCCAGTTTTAAGAACCAGACTACTACGCTTATAAAATGAATATCTCTAAACTCACCTTTTAGTAAACAAATTAAACCATTTCTATCTTTTCAACAAATATATTTTAAATTGGTATAGCCTATTGTAGATCAAAACACGAAGCATTCCTTGCTTGTGCACTAGTGTGTTTTGCAAGCGTGTTCTTTGTATAATTAATCGCAAAGTCAATTTCGCACTACTAATAACCCTGTTTTTCACTATGTGTGGTTTAGTAAAATTTTTACTGATTGTGATATACTGCCTATCATTTCTTTACCAAAGAATATTAATTGAAAACACTGGCAAATTGTATCTGATTTGGTACGTTTATTAAAAATCATTGTGTAAGGTAACATTTAAAACCCTATACATGCAGTACAAGTAATGTTTTACAAAACAAAGAGTGGATTTAACAATTTTTGTGTAATAAAAATTCCCCACTAAAAGGTAAAAAAAATTATTGACTTTTGTGAAAAAAATCTACAAAACATTTCCTTATTGAAAGTTTTTCAAGTTAAAGCATGTGTATTACTTTTGAACCATTGCCGTTGTACAGGTAATATATATTTACTTATCAAGTTATTTAATAGTATTTTTTACAGCAAAACAGGAAAAGTTTGCAATGAGCGCAAGTTTGAGTTGCAATGATCATTTAAACATGTATAGAGTTTACATATTTTGGATCCAATAGTTTACAATTAGATACATTAGTCACGTAATGTCCACTGATAAAAGATTTACGTGTTGTGCACACTACCACACTACATTATAATCAGTATGAATCAGTGTGTAAGCGCTAATTCTAGAATGTGATAACCATTATGCCAGTTCTACTGTTCAATTCTGAGAACCATTTAACATCAAGAGCCCTCTGACGTTCTAAGGTTCAATTAGTCTCAAGTGGCTTGTCGTACATGTGACATGATAACATTGTTTAGAACATGTGTTTGTTGGTAGTAAAGATAATATCAATGTTATGGGGTACTTTTAGGATGAACTTATAACAAAAGTATTTCCATTCTAAACAACTCTGTCAATTACGGTTCAGATTTTAATTGAAATAAAGTAAAAGACTCTAATTGTCGTCTAATGAAAGGCGATACCACATTCCATTCATCATTAAATATTTTAGTACATACGAGATGAAAAAGGTATCTTTTGCCATTAATCCTTTAACTCTCGAACTGGTAATCAGCATTAAAATTTTGATCTAAATCGTTTTGCAAGTGGCAATCGACATTATATCAATCTGACACACACGTGTTTTGACACTTTATATAGTACATAAATCAACACTACCACCACTACTTATATACCATTTCAAAGAGAAAGAATTACTGATTTCAATGGTGAAATGTGTTTTGCTATTTTGGCAACAGTGACGTCATAAATCTTGCCAGAAAGATTGTCTTCATCTAGCCATTTTGAAAATTAATGATATACTATTATGGGTATGGTTTATAATGTTGGTTTTATAGCTTGTTATAGCTTTGTTTCAGGCTATATTATACTAAATTTTGGTATATTTTGAAAATATTTAGTGTAAAAGTTATATTTTTTGTTAATTTTTTTAAACAATCCCATCCATGGCAACAAATTTTGTTATGTCCCACCACTTTTCAAAAATAAAAAATTTAGAAATTGATTACCAATTTATTTGTTAAAAAAACGGGGTAATTTTGTATGGTTTATGCATAAAATGTTTATAACATAATTCCACATTTTCCTGAAAAGAATAATGTATTACAAATATAGGTTTCTAGTAAAAATGTATTTCGTGAATACAGACTACAATGTCCACAACAATTGTTCTCTTGCCAGCTGTGCAGTGTGTGCTGTGATAACATTTATAGAAAGATTATGAAGACTTACTTGATATATAGGATCCTCGTAGTCCGTGGAAGAAAACTATTGATTTTGGGGTCAAAATGCCTCAGGGCAGCTAGTCTGTCTGTCCATCTGTCTGTTAGAGTGATAACTCTTGATAGAAAGGTCGTGGAGACTTTAAAGTTGGTAAACAGGTGCTCTTGGCCCAAGGAAGAACCCTATTGATTTTGGAATCAAAAGATCAATGGGTAGTCTGTCTACCCATCTGTGTGGTAACGGTTGATAGAAAGGTCGTAGAGACTTTAAAGTTGGTAAACAGGTGCTCTTGCCCAAGGAAGAACCCTATTGATTTTGGAATCAAAAGATCAATGGGTAGTCTGTCTACCCATCTGTGTGGTAACGGTTGATAGAAAGGTCGTAGAGACTTTAAAGTTGGTAAACAGGTGCTCTTGGCCCAAGGAAAAACCCTATTGATTTTGGAATCAAAAGATCAATGGGTAGTCTGTCTACCCATCTGTGTGGTAACGGTTGATAGAAAGGTCGAAGAGACTTTAACCCTCTCCCGGGCAAACGCCTCGAAACGCCTCGGCAGGGCGCCTGGCGCTAAAGTCCAAACGCCTCCAATCGCCTCCATCAACGCTCTCTGCTTTGTGCTGCTTTCTTACGATTGTTTGGGGAACTAATAATGGAAATATCTATTGGCAGTATCATTGTTGCCTTGTTTATTCATAGTTTTATGACTAGGGACGCTATCTAGGATTAATAATTTGAAACGGTTTATTCACTACTTCATTGACGGTGCTCTAGTTGTTTAGTAGTACAATTCTTTCTGACTTGTGCTGCTATCTTACGTAATTTGATAAACTATTTGGGACTTTTTATAACCACTTATTTACTTAAATCATTTCGTTGGTTGTATTCGCAGTCTTTTCACTTGGTTCTGTACTTTATAGATGGCAGGTTCAAGGTCGTTGCGTGATAGCGAAATTGATCGCGTTTTTGACAATGAAGTGGTTGATGAAGGTGATTGTTTCAGTGACGATGAAAGTTCCATGAATAGCGATGTATTTAGTGATGAGGAAATTCACCATTCTAACCAAGAAGATAGGAACACTGATGACTCGCCACGTAATCCGGCGCTGCCTCGCGCCGCCGACACCGCGACTCGTGTCCAGCCATTGCCTCGCGCCTCTGGTACCGCCACTCGGGTCCCGCCTGTCTGGTCTAGACAAAGATACCACTAGACAAAGTCTTAGTGTTATCTTAATTTTTATATTTATAACCCTTTATATATGATAATTTATACAACAATTAAAACAAGATTTTTCATGTAAGTTTGACTTTTTGTTTGATTTTAATTTAGGTACCATAAGGTTGATATTTTTTTTTTTAATAAATACAACGTTATTATAGAGGATTTAATCATCTTTGTAACGATGTACTATAAATAATAGTTTTATTAAAATAAAGTTCTTAGTACGTAGTAAAAACGCGAATAAGTGTGCCCTCGCGGCAGAGCGGGCGATTTAATTCAGCCCAGTAGCGCCAAAAGCGCGTCGCGGTAATTCGACCGGGAGAGGGTTAAAGTTGGTAAACAGGTGCTCTTGGCCCAAGGAAGAATCCTATTGATTTTGGAATCAAAAGATCAATGGGTAGTTGATCTATCCATCTGTGTGGTAACGGTTGAAAGAAAGGTCCTTGAGACTTTATACTTGATACACAGGTCCTATGTAGTCCATGGAAGAATGTTACTTATTTTAAGGACATAGGGCAGTCCATTTGTCTATCTGTCTGCTTGTCTGTGTGATAACACTTACTAGAAAGGTCCTAGAGATTTGAAATTTGTAGCATACGTTTCTCTTGGTTTAATGAAGAACCTAATTTTGATTTTGGAATATTTGAAATATCTGTTCAATACAGTGATATCCAAAAAATGAAAGAATAGTTTCTTTGCAAGTACAAAACAAAGTAAACAATTTTGATTAGTTTTTTGTGCAAAATACAACCTTTTAAGAAATAAACAAAAAACATTTAGCATGAAAAGGTTAGTTCGTTTAGGAAATACATAATAAAGAACAAAGCACTACAGCGCGGGACAGCAGGTGTCCCGCGCGCTACTTGGCCACTCATCACAAGTGGGACAGATGCTGTCCCGGCCGACCTCAAAGGGTTAACAAAGAAAGGTTGACTCAAAGCTCACCTCTATCCATTGGCTTAACAAGGAATCGTTGATTCAAAGCTCAACTCTATTCATTAGCTTAACAAAGAATGGTTGAATCAAAGCTCACCTCTATCCATTGGCTTAACAAAGAATGGCTGACTCAAAACTCACTTCTATCCATTGACCTAACAAGGAATGGTTGACTCAAAGCTCACCTCTATCTGTTGGCTGAGGTTCGTCAACCAAGAAATACTTGTAGCCGCCCGGTGCCTCCACAACATTCAGTCCATTCTCCTCTCTGATAGGCCAGCCAGCAGCCTTGGCTCTGGCGATGGCTTCACGTGACCGGATTGTGATGCCCTGGTAGTCGTTGCCCTGCTCGTACTTGTTCACGTTGTAATTGTACGTGAGCTCCACTACAAAGTGGTTATCCTCCGGTCCATATCCTACCATGGTTTTGCTCCAGCGGTTGTCGTATGGCCTGAAACCACCAGCTTCAGTGAACAACGTAGCTTATTTCCATTCTTCAGTAAAAATCTACCTTACAACCCGCTATGAAGGGTGTTCAAAAATCTTATTTCAACTACATATACCATCAAGAAATATTTATTTTGGTTGAACTAGAATGTAAGGCAGTGCTTAGCCAAAAGGCAAGTATTTTACTAATAACTATTCCTCATATTAAATCAAGTAAACACCTGGATATTGATGCAATTTCTAAACAGCTTAATATTAAAAACAAAGATTCTCATCCTTCTAAACAAAACTGTTTCAAATGAAAATACCCCAATTACCAACCTATTGCACTAAAATAAAAAAAACCACATTACTACAAACATTATAGTCTTCCCTTATACATCAAATACACACTGCTTTCAAACTACACCTCATGTTTTGTACATAAAGTAAACATGACAGTATAATAAAATGGTGCATCTAGTTCACACTAGAGGCAGAGTTGTAAAACAATCACTGAATTATCTTCAGTGAGTAGAGAAGTATATTTAATTGTACATACTTATATAATTAAATACAATTGAATAAGTAATATTTAATCATATAAAATTATTACATAAATATTATTGCACCAAAATCGTAAATTTCTTATTAGTCGCTAATCTATGGACTAGATGATTAAGAATTTTATTTCTTTTTTGACGAATTTCTATCAAATACTTAATAATAAATATAATATTAATAATTTTTAGAAATACTTGAACAAAAAGGTTATACTGGTATATAAATAAAGCAGAAGTCATCATAAATTACTCAATTCTCAACCAAGATAATTATTTATAACACTGATTATTGCAGTGTCTTTATTTGATCGTTTTGTAACAAAAATACTAATGTTTGTACAATTAAGGTTTTATACGGCCGTCTCGGAACTGTAAAAGTATTGTTTCAAACTAAGAGTACAAAGGCGACAATTGTTATCTAATTGGCGAGAAACATGTAAGCTAAATTTGTGAAAGTAAATTCTTATATTGTGTAAAAATTATCCACATGAAGAATGAGATGTTGAAGAATAGGTAACTAGGTATCCTTCATGATAGAACTGAAGTTCTATAACAAGTCGATTTAGAATCGGTCACATATGCCAAGGTGTGGACAAACAAACAAATATTTCATACGGTATATAAAATATATACTCTGTTACAGAATTAAAAATTGAATAAACATTAAGAACATCACCATGATTAATAATAAAAATAAAAAAGTTCAAGAACTACCAAATTTCTGCTTCTCTTTTGCCTATGATTTTAATAATCATTAAACATTTTAGAAAATGATTAAAGAAAATTCAATAAGTTCCTAATTGCTGATGTAATCATTTATACAAGTAGGTGGTCTTGTAACGCACAGAGGTCTGGTTGGTTGCTGATATACTCACTGCCTTACTTCCGTACCAGACACAGGTTCAGAATTAGGATGGTTTTGTTCTTCTTTAATTAGCATGAAGTCACCAGTTTCAACTAGTTTGCCGGATGATGAGTCTATATGGTAATTCTGAACAGTAAAATGGACAAGATTCATCTCGCGTTAGTATATTTCAGTTTCGGTCCTTTGCTGAGTTAATCCTAATAAGAAAACAGAGAAAGTCCTCTAGGAGCAAGCTGCTGCAGAGATACTGTGGATTCACAACCATCTTTTCAGAGAATCAAAGCATAGTGAGGTTTAATCAACTCAACTTCTTCCGTAAGGGCCTCACCATATTTCCTAGTTTTCACACTGGGCTTATCAAGCACTGGTCCAGGAGTTTACCAAAGTAGTAAAGCTATACCAAGCACAGTTTGTCTTGAATGAATGAAGAATCTTTGCACGGTACAATTGATAGATGTGCACAACAGCGATCACACTGCATGCAGATATTTGTACAGTATGTCCTCCCAGTCTTGTACTTGAAGACCTCGTGTCTTCAGGCCTCAATTAATGAATGGTTTTCCACAGTGTAACATTAAGGCGTTCAACTTGGCCATTTACTGGGGGGTTGTAAGGAGATGTTCAGCTAGTCACAATTCCGTCAGAATGCAGGAACAATTTGACTTCTTCTGACATAAACGATGCTCCACGATCAGAATGTATGTATGCGGGAGTCCCAAAGGTGTAGAAAAGATTTGTGAGGCAACTCATAACAGTAGTTGAAGACACATCTTGTCAAAGTATATGTAAATGGAAAACAAGAGAATTCATCTATTATTGGTAGTAGATACATATTTCTCAATGTTGGTAGAAGCAGACCTGTGAAGTCGATGTTGAGGCGTTAAGAGGGGGAAGTTTTACTTTCACAAACGTTGCGCTAGATTTAAGAAATCTGGGCTTGCCTTCAGCACATATCGAGCAATTTGCCATGAGTTTCCAGATGTCATCAAATTCCTCTCTTAATCCATCTTTATCTGAGCATAAGTTCTTTGCTCTATCAAATAACGAGTAGGCCACTCCTTTGACAGATTTTTGATGGTTTGATTGATAATTTAAATATTTTCCCGTGTGTGTTTTCTTTTGAAAAACAGTTGTCTTAAGAACATCCCTATATCTTAATACACACACATTTAAAAAAGAAAGCTTGTTTTGGACTTCCACTTCCATTGTGAGGAGGATGGAAGGAGAAATATTATTAATGTGATTCAAAAACTTACTCAATTCAGTGTCCCCATGAGGAAAAATAACAAAGGTATACCTCCACCAAATCTTCGGTTTGGACTAAGCTGAAGCCAAAGTTTTTTGCTCAAATTCTTACATAAAGATATTGGCGAAAATAGGAGACAGTGGGGAATCCATTGCCATCCCCTCATCTTGAAGGTAAATTTGACCCTCTAACTCAAAATAATTGCATTGAGTGCATAGTTCTAACAGTTTCATAATTACTGGCACGGGAAGTTTAGTTCTTTCCTTTAATGTTTGGTCTTCTTTGAGACGTGATTCAATAATTCGGAGAGTTTCTGGAACTGGTACATTTGTGAATAGACTTTCAACATCAAAACTTACTAGTTTGTCAGTTTCAGTCAACTTTAGGGATTTTGACTTCTCTACAAAATCCCTGGAATTTTTGATAAAAGAGTAAGTTTTTCCTACCAATGGCATTAAAATGTCCAAGAGCACTTTAGACAATTCCCTGCAAGGTGAATCACTAGAACTAATGATGGGCCGGAGGGGGATGGAGGCCAAACATATGGGGGATTTTAGAATAATGAGGAGTTAATTTAGTTCTAAATTTATCTGAAAAATATGCTTTGTGTATTCTTAAGGTGTTTGCTACTTTGCCTTCAAATGAATCAGTTGTGTCTATTTAAAACTGTATAGTTGACAGTATTTAAAGTTTCTGTAATCTTTTCTTTATACGCTACTGAGTCAAGTACAACAGTAGCATTGCCTTTATCGGCTGGTAGTATTTTGATCCTTTCCCAAGGATCGACATGGCATTTTTCTCCTCTATTATCAAATTGTGCTTTGTGGGAAGAATTTTCCTGAGCAAAAGACTGGCCTCACAACGAAACCAGTTACCCTGTTCCTCAGATAACTGTGAAAAAACCAACTCTATTCCAGTTATGAAATCCAGTGCCTTTACTGATTTTTGTGCCACAGTAAAGATTAAAACCTTAGATAAAACTGATATTTCCGCTTCATTGAGGATTTTTTAAGAGACGTTGATTACATTTTTATTATTTGCATCCGTACTCACCTTGCCATCTTTAGGCAAATCACATTGTCTGGGCCTAATTTTTTTAAGTTTTGAAATTTTCTTTTTCTTGTCTATTACAGAATTTTTTTTACATCTATTTTGGATGCTTTCGAGAATGTTGTTAAATTCTGTACTGATCAGGGTTTTTAATTCAGTTTTTTTACATTCAATACTATTTTTTAGGAGGCATCTTCCAAGATGATGATATGCAATTTTTTCTTTAACTAAAGATTTAGAAGCAGAAGACAAAATTTTACTGGCTTTCCTACTACGAAAAGGAGTTTTTAGAGTTAACCCTATAGGCATAAGGTTTTCAACTTTACATTTATGCAAAAAAGTTAAATGATGTGTGTTTAGTCAACTTAAGATGCAAGCTCTTTGATTTGTTTACTGGTACCAGGTCCGTACAGAGAATAAATTCTTTATTTGAAGTTTATTTTTTATGATGGAAGGATTGTGAAGGAAATAACATTTTTCCAGACATTTGCCATTGTTCAGTGATACAAAAAAATCAGTAACACTACGTTTCGAGGTCTGCAATCTGATTTATTCTTCAGGTAAATATCTAACACAACACATAATTACAAACTAGGTTAAAATAAACAAATCATACCAGAGCGTTGTAGCACGCCTATGTCAGGAATCACAACCGCCATGTTGTGTGTCAACTTCACTAACTCTAAAACATGCACTTAATAAAAACCAAACGCAACACTAATTGTTAAAACTGAACTATAGAATACAGGTTACAATATGTCTGCATTCGTCAAAAATAAACTTCAAACAACGAATACCATACGTTATACTTTGTTTCGCATTCAGTTTATTAAAATAGTACAATTCGTTTTCAGTTGCTTTATTTCTGAGCTAACCCATCTGAAACTAAAAACAATTTATTTGTGACTGAAATTTGAAAAATAGAAACTAATCTAGAAACTGATTGCACCACCTTACAAACTTTCAATAAACTATTTTTCAACTACATCTTTTTAAAAACAGATAACTACAGTTCTAAGTAAATAAATCCTAAAACCCACATCAAATATAACTATTTTATTTGTTTTGCTTTATTAAACTTATTTCACCAAAATGGACAGTAACTTTAAGAATTCTTCTGAAGATAATAACATTAAAAAACTCTGTCAGTAGATGAAGTAATTAATATATTTTTAGGTTTGTAAAATATAATTTTATACCGTACCCATTGCAAGCAGCATCACATCCTTCTTGAAACTCTTCATGTCTCAATGCCTAAAAAAATCAAACACAAATTATTAATCTTAATGCTACATATATGCAACCTATAAACAGTATGCAACCTTTTGATGACACCAACAACAGAATTTGGTTTTAAATTGTGATAGTTGAAGATCTTTTTAGGTATTTGCATGACTATCTTCCTTATGAAAAGAAACTCTCTTGTCAATTAACTCCAATATAAACAGCTTCTTAAGCACAAAGACAATAACAGATATACCTACTTTGTTATTATGTAAAATATGAGGAAGAGTTTAAACAAATAATTATTTAATTCAGAAATAAATGAGCTAGTTTTTATGAGCATTGGTTTGAGAGACATGGAGAAGAACACTAATATACCTAATACTGAGATTTAATTAAATAGCTTTTGCCTACTACTATTTCGTTTCATAGTGCTCCAAAGCTTTCTACTGTCTTAAGTATAGCACTGGTTGCCAGGTCTAAAAGGTCTTCATTATGGTTGATGGTAAAATGCACAAAACCCATTCACTCAAACCAAAAATGCCTTACACATGTCTGTGGCTATGGTTGTTCCGGGTTTTACTTGCTTGAATGCAAAAGGAATTAGGGCTTCTGCATCCAGTTTGTTTTCAGGACTCAGCTCAATTCTGTATCTACCACTATGTTTTTCACCTTCAGGTATGGCTTTGATTAAACCTATTACCAATGTTCCTTCTACCAACTTCCCTTTGTTATATTTTCATTTTCCTATCTTACATTAATCTATTTTCTCCACCACTCTAGGACCTCCAAGCTTTTCTTTCCTGTTAAATTGATCATAATCCATATAAAAAAACTCCCTTAAAAAAAGGCAGTCATATATCAATCAGACCAAGCGTATTAGACTCTTAGAAAAACTGTTTTTACAATGCATTTGTACTAAAATTAAGTCCACCATTACCTTTATTTAAACATGAACATGTTTGCTCCACTCACAATGACTGCATCTTTCCCACAATTGGGAGAGACTTTAATAAACAGTCTACACTCGTTATTTGGTTGTTTTTATTGGACAGTTCGATATATTATCCAACTTCGATATGTACAAATCGTACACAATAAGTTTTAATAAAATACAGCAACAAGAAGAATCTTGTACATTATAATTTTAAAAACATAAAGGTACTTTGGGATTATACCGACCACATCAGTATGAAGAACACAAAAATATAAATTTATAGAAACAAACATGATAAAACGAAAAAACAACTGTTTAATTACAAAATTACAAACTTACAAGCATTTCCAGGTATTGTGATCGGTATTGTCGTCGCTGTTATCTTATCTTTCTCGAGAATCCCGGTTACGGCAGGCCGCGCGGCATCACATGATTTGCACGGTACATAATTGCCTTTCCATTACAATTCAATTTATATTTCTGATCAGCCTCACTAGAATTTGATATTTTACTGATAGGTACTATCTCGAGGGATGTTTTTCTTTCGTCGACATCAGCGCGGAGCAGCACCGAAGGTGCTGCCGAAGCCTGCGCTGATGGCCGGAGGCACTCGCATTTTGGGTGTGGAGTGTGATTAAGAATAAAAACAAGTTTTGAGTGTTATTTCAATAAAGAGTTTAGTTTTAGTTTGGTAATGTTTGTTTTTGTTAATTTTTGTGTTTGGAGAAATGTAGAGGTAAAACACGGAAGTACAACAAAGCGACGCATCAGCTGAACGGGCGGCGAGACTCTGGAATCACGTTATCTACTAGACTGCTCGACTTTCACCTCTGTCTGGGGATGAGGAGGGGTTTGCGATAAGAAAATTCCTGTTTTATATTGACGAAATATTGTTCTACACTAATCTAGTAATCAGTAGAAGCAAAATGTCAAATAACGATTCTTGTCTGGGTGTGGTCGGTATAATCCCAAAGTACCAACATAAATTTAACACTAACATTACAAAACAACAAACCAACTACATATAGCCTAAGACTTACATATAAAAGAAACCTTACAATATTAATAACTTGCCCAGCTAGATATCAATGAGTAACTTTTGTGAAATGGAGGAAAGAATTCTCCGCATGGGTTGGAACCAGGAGCCAAACCCACATTTTGAAGCCACTTAAACAAATCTCGTCACTTGTGACGGGTACGGTCCAATAAGCGGACCCGGTTTTTTATATCGAAGAATATAATCATCGATACCTAATATTCGCATATCGAATCATAGACTATCAATCGATATAAAAGTAATAACAATAATATGTTTAAATTAAAATGTGAATTTAATGATAACAAATAATAAATGAACATAACCAAAATCAGGGAAACTCATAACTTTAACTAAATGAAACAGAACGAAAACGTTTTTACTAAAGTTGTGTCCACCATTACCTTCTTTTTTTGCATCTGAAGACGACCATGTTAGCTCCTCTGACAGTTACATTTGTTACTTTTCCACAAATATCACATAATGGATTCTTAGGTACTAACCCAACATCCTGAAGCCATAAAAAAAAATTATGGTTGCCTGTAAAGTCGGTTTTACGGGCGAAGATTTTACGTGACAACGTCTTTTTCTCGGTAGAATATTTATTGATATGAATATTATTAAATTGCACAATAGGAACAAGGAATTGAATGAAAATAAGAATTGCACAAATTTTAACTATAGAAATATATTTTGTTTACTAAAACATTGTACATAATTTGAAATTAATTAAAATTTGTTATTGTAAATGGTAAAGTTGAATAAAAACATTTACTAAAATTGGAATTTGAAATTCTTGCTAAACACAGTTAAATTCTAACTCCGCGCGTGGTGATTGGTCGGTTTAGTTCGTTTGTTTGGTCGCACTGTTATGACAGGTTAGAGGTTATAATTTGTTATTTTAAATGTTTGACTAGCAATATGCGCTGTTTCTTCTCAATCGACTGAATTACGATTGATTGCAGAGTGATTTAAACTAATAATTTACTTAACACTATCAACATTTGTCAATAGTATGACATAACCTATAAACTCAGTTTCTCAACTTTTGTGTCAATCTAACAATTAATCAATCAATCATAGTTTACGATAATGAAATATCAGTGTACAATTATTTACCTTTATTGTTGTAGTTGTTGTAAATGACGAATCTAAGCACTCCACATTTTCACGAATAAACATAGTTATCTGCTTTATTCCTGTGCGGCGGACCCACAGTTATCTGCTTTATCCCGTGCGGCGGACCCACTGGACGGGCATCGTAACGTTACCGGGCGTTACACTTTTTCATGAGTGACTCCGAGCCGCAACCTAATTTAAGACGTTGTCACGTCAAAACATATTTTATCGTCTTTTAAAGCAATTTCGTGAAGCTTCCTAAGATTGACGGCCATTTTAATACACAATGTTACGTGAAATTTAAAATATTACCTTAATTGTATTATTTGAAAGTGTTTACAGCTGTTCATATAGATTATTTAAGTTGTTAAAAATAATTCATCAGTATCGATTGATTATATCGATGGTTATGATTAAGTAATATCGTTTGCCAATTTCGATATAAAAAAACCGGGTCCGCTTATTGGACCGTACCCCTTGTGACAAATATCTCACATATTTTCCTCATTCATTGCCATTTTCAGTCTCAAAATATTAGTTACTTCTTACTGTTTATTGCTTACATTAAAATTACCGTACTGTAACTAATAAGTTAAATAAATCGTAATATTGAATTATTCCTTCGGATAAAAGCATTGAACTGTTCGATAAAAACAACTGAATAATGAGTGTAGACTGCTTATTAAAGGCTACCCCACAATTATCATAAACTAATGGTTTTTTTTTTGGAACTGCAGTACAAGTGGTCACAACCACAATCATCGATATTTATGATTATCTCAACTTCCAAAACCAATATTTAAACTGAATTATAGGGTAGAGTACGATAAGCGGACCTAGTTTCTTACATAGAAATTATCAAACGATATTTACCTACACATTGATTTAAAATCCACTCAATCGTAATTAATCTGAACAATAAATAAATCATCTGTACCAACTGTATACAGATTTTCACATTCTAAACACAATTTTTATCTATAAGTAATAAATACAAAAATACAGTTAACATTAGAAAACTAAACAAAATAACACTTAAAGATGATTTATTGTCTTTCTCAGTTTACAATACTGCAAAGAAAATCATATTTTCTTCTTTTACAGTAATTTCATTAAACATATGGCCAACATAGACAGATTGCATTTAATCAAAAGGTAAAACATAACTTAGCTATTATATAATCTATGTGTAGACCATTGCTACAAATTTTTGTATGAAAGAAAATAAAAACTTACCTTCATTCCTAATATTGAAAAATAAAACTTTGCTGTGGCTGCACGGTCTGCAATCTTGAAAACAAAATGTAATGCTCTTCCATTTTTAACAACCATTTTCGCTTACTAGCTCAAACCTATTCAGTAAAGAAATTAAAGAAAATAACACCCAAACTGACGAGCCGGCAACAGAGTTTTACCTAAGAACTAATACACTCCGCCTCTATTGCAACATCCTGTACTACCTAGTAATTGTGACTGGTTCACCTTCGGGAAATTCCTTGGTAACACCACATATACACTATACAACTACCTCTGAACAACTTCGCCACCAATCACAATTTCAGAAGACGGCGACGGCAAAAAGAAACAAACCAGGAACGCGAGGTAGTTAATAATCACAAAAGAAATAAGATAAGATGATAAGTTGTTGACTATTACAAGTTATGTAATAACGTGCTATCCGGCATTGATTGGACTGTTACGTGTCAGCTGTCAAGTCAAGTAAAACTCACCAAAGCTCACTTACACTGTCACTGAGTACTTTCAATCAAAAAAAGTCTAATCATCTGTATTGTTTCGTTGAAGCATGAGTTAATTACAAACAGCTGTTGCCACAGCATTGCAGACGATGCTCTAGAATTACTAGAATCTAATTTTGATTTGTGAAGAGGACGCTGAATACAGTAATTATTGTGTTGTAGTTATAAAAGCAAGAAAAGGTTTCAACAAACTGTAAACGTCCGCCGAAATAAGAAAAGAGTTCAAGTTCTAATGGTAAAAAACTAGATATAACGCATAATGTTACCCAAACCTCTTTAGTTTAAGGTTATTTTGATGAGTGAATATTGAAACCCATGTGTGAAATTAAGGTTAATGTTTACAAGTCCCATTTCGTATGATTTGTTTATATTTTTGGAGGTATATGTCTTATATAACTCCAGCCATACAATACTGTTTATTATACTGCAGCCATATAAAGAAAATCTCTACATTGGGGAATTACTCCTTTATGTGGGTATTTTTATTTGTTCTTTCCTCTCTTTTTCGGCTGCAGTATAATAAGAGGCCATCACAACAATAGAAGGGTAGGGTACAATAAGCAGACCCGGTTTTATTTATATCGAAGAATGTAATCATCAATACCTAATATTCACATCTCAAATCCTAGACTATCAATCGATATTAAATTATCTATAGTCCTCAATAAGTTTTAAATTTAAATATGAATTTAATATTTATGTTACAGTGATTAAAAAATTATTGTAATCAAAATTATGAAAACTGAAGACGACCATATTTGCTCCTCTCACAGTTACAGTTGTTTCTTTCCCACAAGTTTCACATAAGGTAAATGTACCAAAAGCTGACAGTACAAGAACCTTGCAACCAAAAGAAAATTCAATTTTTATGTTGAAATTAAGATAGGTTAATATTAATGGATTTAAAAGAACACTTGGTTATTTAGGGTGTTAAATAAAGTCACCTTATGTACATTTTTTCAAATTTTACTATAATAATAATTAAAAACAAATAACATGTCAATGTTCCTAAACCTGACATCTGAATTTTGTATGCATACCAAAAGTTAACAGGTATCTGTACTGAAAGCTGACACTAATGGTTTTATTACTCAAGTTTTAAGCACAACTAAACAAAATTAAAAGATAAAAAAACTATATACAAAAGCTGTTAATAATATTAGTAGTGTCAATTATATTTTAATAAGGACCATAGTAGGAAATAAATAGCCTATGTGGGTATGACTTGTAATTTGACGGAGGCTCTAATTTATCACACAAAGTTTATAATTCTTCATCCTCATCACAATTCTCACACAAGAAGTCACAGTCAGAATCACCGTAAGAGGGATCATCCAGGTTGAATTTGGAAAGATGATTCTTCGAAAAACATTTTAAATGTACACTTTTGTTGCACGAGTCACAATCTATCCATGTGTTTTTAATATTTTGTTTCTTTTCATTATTCCAAGAAGCATTGCATTTCATGCAGATGTAGTCTGTCACTTTGGATTTCTTTGTTGTGGTTTTTCTTTCATTGTCTTCTTTTTTAATTTGCCTTTTCAGCATTCTTTCTTTCTTCATCCTTTTTCTTGTCTTCTTTTTTTTTGTGATATGCAACCCATTGTGACGAGGTGGCAACACTCGGGATCTTTTCCTTTCTTCTTACTTTATTGACCTCTTTACTTGGTTCTGGCCAAAACAATGTTTTTTTGAATGGAGAGGGAATTAATTCCCCAGATGGTAGCAAAACTTGATTTTCTTTTTGTGGCGTACTCAGACTTGGGTTTGAATTGTCTTGGCGAACCACATCATTTTCATTTGTCCCAGTTGAGGTTGATGGTTCAGTATAAAGGAGGATGCCTCCTTCTTTTAAAATAGTGTTAACACTCTCTATGTCTTCAACTACTGTGATGTCTACGTTTTCATTTTCAATGGTAACCTCTTCTAAATTTTTGTTTTCTACTTGTGGCTTGGCGTCAGAGATTTCTAAGTACGCTGTCTCGTGATTGCTCATTTGTGAATCATCGTGGTTTTCATTTATGTCTTGAACAAGTATTTCTTCAGTTGTCTCACCTTTGTGTAACTCAGCTGTGATGTTTGTTGTTGTTGGCAAGTCAATATGAATTTGTTCATTGTTTATTTGCTTCCAAATGTTAAACAATGATAAATCCTTTTCTTGTCCGATCCATTCATCACACATCTTGAATGCCTGTACCTTTTCATACCCTATGTAGTGTTCTAATACTTCCAATCCATTTTTTAGATCTAGCTTCTTTTCTGTTGGAAACAATTCTCTTGTGTGCTGAGTTTCTCTTTGTTGATTTGTTGTAATTTTAGCCTTCTCGATCTTTGAATAATCAACAGCACTAGCATCCCAAGGATGAAGTCCACATTTTCTAAATCCATTCTGTAAAACTTCACCCCTCACTCTGTCATCAATGCATTTTTTCAGCAAAGGACTGAAATGTCTTTTTTTGAGAACAGGGTTACTCATGTTTTCAATTCTCCAGTTTTTAACAGCTTCTTTCCACCCAGATTTCAAGGTTCTGAAAACGGCTACGTCCATTGGCTGCAACAAGTGAGTAGCATTGGGAAGCAGAGATACAAGAATAATGTTATTGTCGGCACAGAGTTGACTAGTGTGGAGTGTGAGATGAGAAGTGTGCCCATCAATGAAGAGTATGACAGGTCTTGATATGTTGTTATTGTCAAGCCAAGGATGGAAGATATTGGTTATGTACTCATAAAAGATTTCTCCTGTCATCCATCCTGACTCTGATTTACCTAGTGCCCAATCAGGAGATGTGCTGTCTGCGATGTCTGCAGGAATTCTTGCATAACTGTGAACCACCATTGTTGGACCAACAACACCAGAAGCACTGCCCATGACAAGAGCCGTTATGCACTCTTTCTCATCACTGTTGACACGTTGATACACACACTCTTTTGTCCCTTTTCTACAAGCACTTTATTGCCAGCAGGATTTAAAAAAAAGCAGGCTCATCTGCATTGAAAATACATTCAGGATGTTCTAGTACACTTTCCATGTTATTGTTTTTTAGGTAGTCATACACTTCGGCAAACCATGCTTTAATATTTGCATCTGTAACATCAGCTCTACTCTTAGTGAGATTTTGAGCCATTCTTTCGGCAAGTTGTGGATTCTGTGACAAAAATCCATTGTACCATTTACGGCCAGGTCTTCCATTAGTAAATGGATTTTCTCTCTTCAGTTCAACTAAAATGCGTTGAACACTGTCAATCAATTGCTCCTTTGTGATCGGGAACCCCGATTTTGCCATACTAAAAATCCAATCTACAAGTAAATATTCTTCTTCCTTATGTAAAATAGAACTTCTGCCCATCCGGCAGGATAAAGGTGATTGCCCTTTCAGTTTACTTATCAGTGTAGGTCGTGGAACGTTATTGATTTTTGCTGCTTGTGATTTTGAAAGACCTCTTTGAACATCTTCAACAGCCTTCCACATTTGCTCCTCTGAATATTGCAAAATCTTCTTTGGTGCCATTTCAACCTGAAACAGAACAAATAAATGGAGACCTAACTTTATGGTATATCAATTTCAAACTTTAAATACCACTTGAAAGTCAAATTTTGAATTTAAGTTTAGTAGTGCTCAATAATAAAATATTGAATTAGAGCAAAGAATTTGACAATTTTTATTGCAGGCAGAAACATACCCTGATAAAACTTATTTCTGTAAAAAAAATCTTTAAAAAATATCAAATTTTAAATATCAAAACTAAGAAAGTCTGCTATAGCTTAAGTTTTAATACTAATATTCAATTAAGTTATTAGGAACTGTTTAGTAAAAAAACATTTTGTTTTTCCTAAACCTGACACCAGATTTGCCTAAAGCTGACATAGGTACATATGGATGTCAGCCTTTGGTCCCAACCATTTGAGAGTTATTTAGAGCCACAACCAATGGACAGTTTGTATTAAATCAGACCTTATGTCAATGAAAATGTGAAGTAAAAAAAACTTACATGTTCCTAAAGATAACACCCCCCCCGTCAGCTTTAGAAACATCACATATATTGTGTACCGATGCCTGACACCTCTTAAAATAAAAAATGTAGGACTATAAACTTACAAATATTGTTAATAAAGTAATCATTAGTATATGTTTTACTCCCACTTTAGTTAAAACACTAAGTGCATACAAATTATTACAATAAAAATGAGAAATTCACACTTACCTCATTAGCAAAAACTGTAGCAGAAATCCTTCAAAGACACTCCTACCTGTAGAGCTCTTCTGAGTTTCCCTCCATTCCAACAAGAAACAATGAACAGCTGATTGACGGTAATAAAAAAAAACACGAATAACCAAGGTTTTTTTTCATGTCATAGTCACAGAATATGCTGCACAGTAGGCCTTATTATTTAAAAGAGAAATTAAATTTGTCAGCTTTTGGTACATTTACCTTAATGGGTTGATTATTCGGTACGAGTCCAACATATTGAAGCCATTAAAAACACGTTTTATCATCTTTCAAAGCAATGTCGTGTAGTTTTCTAAAATTGACTGCCATTTTTAATAATAAATGTTACTAAATGTAAAATTGAAATTACTGTACGTGTATTATTTGAAAGTGTTTACAGCTGTTGATATAGATTTTTAAACTTAATTGTTCAAAATAATTAATCAGTATCGATTGATTATATCGATGGTTGTGATTAAGTAATATCGTTTGCTAATTTCGATATAAACAACCGGGTCCGCTTATCGTACCCTACCCCAATAGAATCATAGTATATCCTTAAAAACAGTAAAAAGTAACTAAATGTTAAACTGTTTTGTTTGTTAAATTTTATAGATACACATAACATAGATAGTCTTTATATAATGGAATTCATGTTAAGATTTAGATAATCATAAATATGATTCTATTGTGGTGGTGGCCTCTTATTATACTGCAGCCGAAAAAGAGAGGAGAGACCAAATAAAAATACCCACATGAAGGAGTAATTCCCCAATGTAGAGATTTTCTTTATATGGCTGCAGTATAATAAACGGTCACCAACACAATCGGATTATGATTATCGAATGATTTGAATCATCGATATTCATGACCATCCAAAAGACTGGAAGCAAAATGTCAGATCAAATAACGTAATAGATATTTCAAAGAACAATATGGTTTTGCTAGTTTTCAATTTTAGAAATTAATTTATAAATATTAATATAGTTGACAAATTATATTTCAAAACAACATTTACTTACTTTATGTATTTTCAAGGATAAACATGACTGCTTGTGAAACAAAGAAGACACGTATGTCACTGTTCTGGCTGCCATTAGTTAATAACAAAATACATCATTTTAATTTTCAATTTATTTCTGAACATGGTTTTACTTTGAACTAATTTTGAGTGATAATGTCAAACTGAATTAAGTTTTATGCTTTTAAAATCGTATAATAGTGAAGCTATAATTGTATATGTAAAATGAATGTATTTGTTTCAGATTACATAAAAAACATAACTTTATTTAAACAACGTTTGAGCAGCGTAGTAATTACAATAGCCTAACTTTAGCCATACAATATGTACTATCATATCTAAGCTTTAAATTATTAATAAACAATTTTTCATACTTGTATTACACAAAAAAACTAAACCAAATAGAGACAAGGAAGAGTGGTAAGTTACAAAGAAAAATGTTTCTTTCTCTAGTTATAAAAAGATCAATGTGTAACATGATAAACTTTTTACAGGACGATTGCTGTTAATTCTCGTCCCTCTGATGATTTAGAGTCTTCAAACAATGTTTACAAAGCTTTTATCCAAGCCCATTTTTCGTTTGTCTGTTGTGATTTTGGTGAATGAAAATATTTTACGAGCTACTCCTGTACTGGCTAAAGATGTAAAACCAAGAAATTTCGCAAGATGGTCTGCAAGAAAACCCTCAAAGGTTTTTACAACAGATGAAATTTCATCGGCTGGCGTTGACACTGATGAATTTTTTAAATCAGAATTTGGTAATACTGACAACCAAGATAAAGATTCTTCCCAGCAGCACAAAGGTGGGCTAGATAAAGGAGCTGACAAAAATCCCAAGAAGGGTTTTGAAAAAGTGAAAGAAAAACAACTCTATCCACCTTGGAAGACCGTGCACTCTGCAGAAGGTACCGACTATGTGGTGCTAGAAGAACATGATTTCACTTTCAGGTAAAAATACATATTTCATTGTTTTTACTAAAGTGTCGGATTTTTAAACACTTCCACCTCATATGTGGTAACCAAAAAATTGTGTTAATCTTTCTGCCAGTCTTTCAATTACGAATAATAATCAAACTATTTTTGTGTAGCTAAATAATAAAACCCAAGTTAAATCCCATAACTAAAAAGGGGACTTTAGGTGCTTGTAGCTGCACTAAATTCAGGATTATTTTTAAAATGTTCCAAGATTAAAAGTATTGTCAAGCTTGAAAAATTTAAATTTACCTGCAATATTGGAAAGCATGTAAATTTTTTAAGTTAAAGTATTTGGTTTAATTTGTCGAGTGTGCTTATTGGTCTGTGGACAGCTTAGCGTAGTATGTTGTGGGAGTAATGCAATGCTTTGTTAGAAATTGTAAGTGACAGCATGTGGAACTGGGAAATATTTAGGGCACAACTCATGACACCTCACAAGGACTTTTAAAACCCTTTGTCTAAATGTAAACTTCAAAATGTTTTGTCTTTAGACATTAGGGTGGGCTGAAAAAAAAAATTATTTTTTTTTTCAAGTGCTATACCGCGGAAAACTTGCATATATACTTCATAAATAAAATGCAACTGGGAAAAACATTATTTTTTCAATATCACGGTAGCGCAATGCAATTAAAATAGTTCGTTTTTTGAAAAAAAACTTGGATTTCTATAATTTTTTCTCCGGTGTAAAAACTTTAAATAATCGCTATAGTGAAAAAAACTGTATAATTTGACTTAGAAAACAGAAATACACAATGAACCAGTTAAAAAAACAATGTTTACGGTAGCGCAAACAGCTTTAAATAACGGATAATTACGCTAAAAGGCGCAGTTTACAACACTGCCGTCCCGCGCGGAATGATTCGTTTTGTATGTGACTGTACCGTGTCCCCCACCACTCGTACCCAACCCACAATTCCTTGCGTTGTGTACGCTTGCTTCGCCATTTTGTGAGCTCGCGTCAGTGACTCGGCAGCTTTTGTCAGTGTCAACTGTCAAAGCTTCTTTTGTGTTACTTAGTTGAGTGTGTGTTGAGTGTCATGGCTTTGTCCAAGAAAATTACGCGTAGTGAGTTTTATTGTCCGATATTCGGTTACCCAAAGGAACTACCTGTAAGTAAACTGCCTTCCTATGAAGACGTTTTAAAGTGCTTCTTTCTTGAACATTACAATTTAGCTGTGGAAACCAACAACAAATTGTTGAACAACAACAGTTTTTCACAAATTTCTAATATTGTTGCACCGAAAGTTAAGCAATTATTTGATAAATCCTCAATACCAACAGTCTCCCTTTACAGAATTGTTCAAATGATCAATGCCTACAATAACAGTTACAGAGGTCTTATGAAGTCCTACAAACGAGATAAGGAAAAAGACTCGTTCAAAAAAAAAGTTGAAGAAATCAAGCAAAAGTCTTTGCGACTGTTTGATATCTCCGCATGCAAATGCACAATAACATTAGATTGCAATTGCCGAAAGGCCGTTGACTTGTGTGAGTGTCCGGTATCGATTGTTTGTACATGTGAGAAGTCAAAAAAAGTACCAGTCATTGAACTTAAGTTTTTGTACCTTCAAAGAAAACATAGTTTAGGCAAAATTGGTAACGTAGATGTGAAGGAGTCAAAAAAAATTATTCAAAGACAAAAAAGAAAAAACACTGAGTACAGCAGATGTCAGTCGAACGTTGACTCATTGTCACAGCCATCGTGCTCAAAAACTATGGATTAGACATTTACAGAAGGTTAAATCGACATACTTAATACAGTATAAAGTATTCCATTATTGTATATAATATGTCCACATACCAACAGTACTTGACTTATAAAATTAACACATACAAAACACCACATACACTATTCATCATGCTCACATTTAGTTTAAAATTGTATATAGATATATAAATAAAAATAGACAATCAAGCAATATGTACAGATAACAGTAACTCGGTGCAATAAAAATATTAAAACTTTAAGAAACTAATGTTACAGATCAAATAATCATTAATGGAATAGAAAGCATGAGCTTTCAGCCATATCTCTAGTCTAGTTTTAAATCTCATAAGAGACGTAAAAACTGTTGTTTTCTCCAACCGAATAGAGGTTATTACAAGCAAATATTTTTTCAAGTTCTATGCAAATGAATTTCTTGTCTAACTGTAAAGATGTCTTAAGTTTTCTTTTACTTGAATGAGGCAACAATAGATAAATACACTGGAAATGGTAAAAATATTTACGTCTTTAAAAATGTAGAAACATTCATGGTCTGAAACATTTTTTATAACTCTTAATGCTTTTTCCTGCAGATGAAAACACTTTATGAGTTCGTACTATTTCTTCAAAGCGTTATTCCATAACTCAAATGAGAAAGAAAATATACATAATGGTGTTGCATTCTAAACTTTACAAATCATGTCATGTTTTTGGCAGAGTATTGTTGCTTTAAAAATACAGACAATTGAAAGTCATTATGAACAATATAAATTTAGAAATTAAAATTAAAAATATTAGACAATCTTAAGTAAGTCCATTTAATTAACTACAAATATCAAGCTTAAGTTTAAAATACATAGAATTGATCTAAAGTAGTATATTATATTTCATTATTTATAATTTTTCTTTCACTAAATATGATCTTACTTTATAAAAAAAACACTATATCCTTGTTTTAATAAGCTTTTTGTTCCCTGATTCCTATATTCATTGGTATAATATTTTCACTATAACAAAATACTTATGCCATGATAGCAAGATGATGACCCATGTCGGGAACCGGAACATGCGAAGAAAACATGACCTAATGATGCTGGAAGGCAAACGACTCAATAACGATGCTTTAAAAGCGGGATTGGTGCCAAAGAAAATATTTTTCACACAGAAAAACTACCTTCAAGAACTAAATTTGCCATCTGGTTTAAACATACCACTGTTTAAGCTGCCTTATAAAACTGTCAAATTGTGGTCAAAACTTGACATGCCTCCAGGAATAATAGGTAAGTAATTGAAAGTTATTTGTATTTTAGTTAATCTTATTTAAGAAACTTTTTCAGCTACCCAAACCTCACTCTCTCTTTTTGGTGCTAAATAATTTCAACCATCTGTCAAGGTTCAGATAGTAACAACTGTGAATATTGAGTTAAGCTCCATTTCACTTTCCACCTAGTCCAGCATCTGTAATCTGACCCTGGTACACATTGACTCCTGGAATCTAGAGTCTATGTCTGTCTGAAGAGATCCATAAAAAGTTGGTGAAAAAGACTCGCAAAACGAACTCTTTGCATTGTTTTGACATCGGACACATATAGGCTACAAAGGATCTCTGTCTGGTTACCCACCAGCTATCTGGTGTATTCTAGAGGATTCTCATTATCTTACCAGGTGCACAATTGAGTGCACTACAATGTTTTACACATGATCGCACAGCAGAGCAACAAAGTGTACATCACTGACACTTAATATGCACATCTAGTGATGAAACGATGCAGAGTTCGTTTTAAAGTCTTCATCGCCGAATTAATCAAGACTAACTGTAATAAAGCTAATATCAGATGAAAGATGTGTCTTTTATATGACTTGTTATTTCTGTTCAAGTAAGTTCTTAATTTTTTTGGCTTGTTTTGATTAGTGTATATTCAAATCTGAGAGATTTTTTGACATGTATTGTCAAACCATACTATTTAGTCAGATTTTATTGGTAGGGAGCTTATGGTGAAAGCTAGGGTTTTAAGAGATTTGTGTTGGGGCCCTGTCTCTAAGATTTTGGTCTTTGATATCAATGGTAATTTTACTATCAAAGTGAGACTTGTTCTTGATAATTAAGAACTTGATTTAAATCTTTGAACATTTTCCTTGGTTTGGTTTCACTGGATCATTTTCTTCGATCAAGAACTTGAATATGTAGTTGACAGTTTTATAAACCGGGACAAAGCAATTGTTTAGGGTTATAGACACAAGTTAATTTCTTATAACATTAGCAAAACAAAGTGAATGAACTTAAAATACATAATACGAATTTCTTCTAAATTGATTGTACATTTCCTGATTCAATTTTTAATAAATAAATAAATTCAGTAAAAGCTTAAGGTACTTTGGGATTATACCGACCACACCAGTATGAAGAACACAAAAATAGAAATTTATAGAAACAAACATGATAGAACGAAAAAACAACTCTTCAATTACAAAATTACAAACTTACAAGCATTTCCAGGTATTGTGATCGGTATTGTTGTCGCTGTTATCTTATCTTTCTCGAGAATCCTGATTACGGCAGGCCGCGCGGCATCACGTGATTTGCACGGTACATCATTGCCTTTCCATTACAATTCAATTTATATTTCTGATTAGCCCCTCTAGAATTTGATATTTTACTGATAGGTACTATCTCGAGGGATGTTTTTCTTTCGTCGACATCAGCGCGGGGCAGCACCGAAGGTGCTGTCGAAGCCCGCGCTGATGGCCGGAGGCACTCGCATTTTGGGTGGCGGAATGTGATCAAGAATAAAAACAAGTTTTGAGTGTTTTTTTAATAAAAAGTTTAGTTTGGTAAATGTTTGTTTTTGTTGAATTTTTGTGTTTGGAGAAATGTAGAGGTAAAACACGGAAGTACAACAAAGCGATGCACCAGCTGAACGGGCGGCGAGACTCTGCAATCACGTTATCTACTAGACGCTCGACTTTGACCTCTGTCTGAGGATGGGGAGGTGTTTGCGATAAGACAATTCCTGTTTTATATTGACGAAATATTGTTCTACGCTAATCTAGTAATCAGTAGAAACGAAATGTGAAATAACGATTCATGTCTGGGTGTGGTCGGTATAATCCCAAAGTACCAAGCTTAATATTCAAAGTTGGCTCAATTTAAACACTCAGGTTTTAACAATGTAAAATGTATTTATGCTGTTCAGAAACATTAAAACCAATCAAATAATAATGAACAACTCTCGTAATATTTATTTGTGTTTGAATCCATGGATGGTAGCAAATTTCATTGTTTTGTTCTTGTAACCATTTAAGTAAAACTTATTCCAGTAAATCATTTCCCTCTGTTATTTGTTGGATTAGGTTTCTATGGAATCCCGAAGGAGGAGGACATCAACACTTCGGACACAATTCCTGTGAAAGTGTTGTGCGACAATGTGCGAGACCCCGGCAACATGGGATCCATCATCCGAGTGGCTGCTAGTGTGGGCTGTACTCAAGTCATCCTCATGAAAGGTCAGCTTCAGAGACTTGTGATGGTAGTTTTGTTTCATATCCAATAGAGATTTGCAAACAGTTCAGTAAAATGAAGAGTGAAATAGTTAACATTCTTGAAGAAGTCAAAGGTTTGGTTCTCATGAGAATCAGCTCTGGTGGTTAAAACAGAAAGAAAAATGAAAAGATTGGTGCATTTAGACTTCCAGGCATAAAGTTTTTTTTGTCTCAAGGAAAAGAGACTGTCGCCTCCGCACGTAATCCTAAAAAGACCTTTGCATCCCCCTAACTTATGTATATGCCCTCAGAATCTGAGGCTTTTACAGAAGCCAATCAAATTTGAGGGCTCCTATTCTCTAATATCCTTGGGGCTGAGAAGATACTCTTCTAGGAATTTGTTTCTACTTTTAAATATGGCAGGATAGTTTAGCCATAGTCGTTCCGCTGATTCTTCTGCTTCTCTGTAGAATCTGCTTTCATCAGTCTGATTAAGTCCCATCTTCATCAGATGTTTCCTAAGGGGGCCATGTTCTGTATATTCTGTATCTAATATCAATCTTTATCCTTCTTACTTTGTTCTAGGAGAGATTCCCACCCTTTAGCATAAGGAGAGATATACATATTAGATCGTCTTATTCCTGAGGCCCTACTCCAGTTTAAGGATCTAGACCTCTTTTTCCCAGTCTTTTACAAGAGCTTTGCTGTAGGAGTAAGCTACTCCGCAGCTTAGAACAGACCCTTTCATAAGGGATTCTGTACCTATTTTGGCAAGTACCTATTATCAGCTTTTTATTTTCAATTAATGCTCTTGTGGCCTGGCACCCACCCAAGTGTAACTCTGTTCTTATTTGCCAGTTCCATTAGAACAATCTTACATTCTCATACTAAGTTAAACAAGTAGGCATCAAGTGCCTTAAGTGTAGCATGGCTATCAGAGAGGATTAAGTATTCTGCTCCTTTTGGCCTCATTTGTATGAGTCTTCTGGCTCATGATTCTATTGGCATGGCATATTTTTGCCAGAGGCACTGCTAAGTTTACTCCTGGTCTGTATATACCAAATCCTGCCCTAGAGTTAAGGCGTGATCCATCTTTGTAAAACTTCTGGACTCCTTTAGTAGGGTAGGCTTCATTATTTCTCCATTTTTCCCGATCTTTAATTGAGACTAGTTATGGTTTTTCAAAGGAGTATTTCTTAACCATTCTTTCTGAAACATAGGTTATCATTTCAGCCTCAGGAAATTCCTGAGTTATTTTCATGTGCCCTACTGAGTAGGTAGGATTAATCACTTCTTTGACTCAGAAGCTTCATTGCACTTAATGTGGCTTTCTTCTTCCTCCTGTAACCAGAACCGCTTCAAGTGCCAGAGTTGGACAGGAGCTCATTGTCCCTGTGATGCTTACACAAGCTAACCTTTGAAGAATCTGTAGTCTCTTGGCAGCTATGTTTTGTTCTACTTTCGGCCACCACACTAAAGCAGTATATGTGACCATTGGTTTTATTATGACTTTGTCAGTCCAATAAATCATTTTGGGTTTCAGTCTCAATCTTTTACAAGCCCTGAAGGCCTTTGTCACTTTGGATAATATGTTTCTGATATGTGGGTTCAAAGTTAGCCTTTTATTTAGAACTACTCCTAGATACTTGACTGCATCAGAATGTTTTATACTGAAACCTTCCATAACAGGTTATACAAGCTGGAACTTTCTTTTCATGGTAAAGGTTATTATACTTGTTTTTGATGGATTAATCCGTGACCTTGCCCATGAAGCCATGAAAGTTGCTTATAAAGTTTAGGGCTTCTTGAGTGAGGTACTCCAGAGTGTCTTTATTTTTCTCTTGACCATGAGCACCATGACGTCAGCATAGCATTGTAGACTTATTCCCCTTTCTTCTGCTTTTATTAAAAGGTCGTCAACCACCATTGCTCAAAAAGGGGAGAGAGAATTCCTCCCTGCGGGCAACCTTACCGGGCCGTGATTGTGGCTGATTCATCCCCGAACTTTGCTGTTACTTGTCGACTTTTTAGGAGAACTACTATCCACTTGATAGCATCTGGAGGAACTTCAAACCGTTCCAGAGCTGCTTCCATGGATTGATGTGCTACTCGGTCGAAAGCTCCTTCATATCCATCAAGATGCTGACTAGGCCTTCCTTTTCTTTGACGGTGTCCCTGATTCGACTATGCCGTGGAAGTTGACACCCAGTTTAGGGATTCCTGGGGCTAGCCTTCCGACCTGTGCTCCCTGTACCCTTTGGTGGTCGTCTTCCAGTATGGCCTCTTCAGAAGTGTCGACTCAGAACTGAGTCAATCTAGGACTTCTGCTTGGAAGTCTGCCTGTTTCATTTGCCTGTTCTATTTGTTTGGGATAGCAAGGATCTGGTACATCCATTACTAGTTCCTCTGTTTTTTGTGCACTTTCATCCAATTTTTGAGAATTACTGGAGTTCTCTGGTTTGGTTTGGTTTTTGGTTGTTTTATTCATAATCAGTGTGTTCCCACGAGTAGCGGAGATCTGAAGGTCACCCCAAGCAATGCGTGCTTTCCTTGGAGAAGGCTGTTTAAACTGGAGGTCTTCAGGTATCCAGAGTTTACATATTAGAGATCAAATTCTCCCTTGACCACACAGCCTTGGCATATGCTGTTTCACCGTGGCTTGGAAAGACAGAGAAAATAAATCAGTTATAGAAAAGTATATTAGAAGTCATATTTTCGGGAGAAAATTTTCCGATCCCTGAGGCTAAACTGAAACAAAATGAGAGCGTGATAGATGATAGAAAAGAAGCCCATTAGTTGAGCTCAGCCTGATCGGAGTTTGTTAGAAGACAAGAAGTGGATCAAGTAGTTCCTGGGTGCGCGTGCAACGACGTCCAGAACCACATGAAGAGAGAAGGTGGCTGCGATGTACTTTGGGGACGCACTGACTTATCTCATGTGTAGGGGTATAAAAACCCCGCCACTGCACCCAGCCATAAAGTTACAACCCTGGTTCTCCCCTGAAGTAGTAATATTTTTTAAATAATATTAAGATGTTTAGTTCAAGGATTTCTACACCAACTACAAGCCTATTCTTTAGTTCACTTTTTATTTAATGTTTCACATTAAATAAAAACCTTTTGAATAAAGAAATATTCTGTATCCAAACATCTTGCAGCTTTTGTTTATGTAGATGAACACGAGTTTACGTGTAAAATTGTTATTTAACACATATAAGCTGTGTAATTATATAGTAAACATTTTAAAAATGTTTTGCAAAAATATATGTAACTATTTTGAACAAACAAATAATTCAATAATAATTCAGTTTTATTTCTGTGAGACTTTTTGTTTTCAATGAAAACATTATCTGACCTACATCACTGAGATAAAAATAGTTAACATTTTTGGATCTACAATGAAAAAATATAGTTGTTTCAGAAACCCCAAAATTTCCGCTAGGCGCTACTACGTCATACCCGCTTGAGGCTTTTGTTTATCCACTGACGTGGCCTGGCGCGTCGTCAGTCTGTCTACAACAACAATAATTTTTTTAGCATTTGAAATTTTTTTGGCAATTAAAATTATTTGTAAATATGTATATAGTAAATGCCTTTAAAAACATTGAAATTACTTGTTTTATTTATTCAAAAGTTAGTTTTCAAGTAACACAAGACATGCGGGAGTTTTAATTTTTCTTCAAAAAAGAAAACTTTTGGAATTAAAAAAAAAAATAATTAGATTTTATAGGAATACAGTTTTGCATATCAATTTAAAGAGGAAAGATAGAACTTTCAATAAAATATAATATCATATACATAATATTTAACAGTTTTCTAAAAAAAAAATCTGAAAACCAATGAATTTATGCAGACCAGGCTATAAAAACAGCAAATTGCAAGCCAGACTCCAATGTGTTAATATTAATAAAATTGTATATAAATATATTTAGTTCATCAATGTGGACCAAGTTTATGAAGTTTACAGAAAATCTGTAGGCTTTAGTTTATAACAAAGGAAGCAATTACAATGGGGTTTGAGTTATTAATATTTTGCTGTAACATTTTTTTAAAACCTTTTCTGTACCAAACGTAATATTTGTTGACTATTTGAGTTTTATGGTGATCTAAACTTAATTTATTTTACATGCACAACAATTGTTACATTTTTAATGACATGTTCTGACAGCTAAGTCGTCGTATAACTTGTAACCTATCAGTTTTAAAACATTATAATTACAAAAACTATAACTCATATATCGAATTAAGCTACTTTGATGATTTAAAGTTATTTAAAAATGTCCCCAACATATGGGTTTGAAACTGTACAATAATATACCTAATTACTATAAAGAAATTTCTAATGAGCAATTTAAATTAAAAGTAAAAGTATAATCAATATAAAAATCTTACTACTCTTTCAGGAATATTTTGAAGATCTATTTATTTAGTAACCGTACAATAAACGTAATTTATTTCACTTGCTTCAATGATTCAATTGTCCACTGAACTATGTATTTTGCTTTATATGTAAAATAATATTTGGTTTTGTTTGATAAATGAATGAAAATTTTGTTATATATTCTGTTGACTTGATTTTTACTATTATTATTGTTAAAGTTGATTAAGAAAATGCTTTTTATGTAATAAGTGTTATATAATAGTATATAAATGTGATGACATTTGCATCAGTTCTGTATTACATTGTTATTATTGAAAAAACTTTACGTTCAATAAATAAAAAAAAATATCGGGCAGTGATAACTCCTATGTTTTTTGTCTTAAAAGAGTATTAAATTTAGTAAAACAATTCTTGTAATTATATGTTTGTGCAATTAAATTTTTAAAAGTAATATTTTATTAATTTCATAGTTCTTTATAATTTTGGTCTAACAGTTCTAATGATTAAACTTGGAACTTGCTGTATTTGTTAAAAGTTGGTAGTTCTAATTGATTTTCGAGATATTATCAATGGAAATATATGCTAATTGACAGTTAAGAAACACAAATTGGGTATTATTAAGCTGAACTTTCTTACTGAATTATTATATTATTGTTTTCAGGTTGCACAGACCCATGGGACTCTAAGGTTCTGAGGTCGGCTGCTGGCGGTCACTTCCATATCCCGATCCTGATGGACATGACGTGGAAGGAGAAAGAAGAATTTCTTCATCCCTCCGACCTTGTCTTTCTAGCAGACAGTAACACAGAACAGAAACATCCCGCGGGTGGCAAACTGCCTCATCACATGTATTACGATGTGGACTATGCCAGTAACTCTTCAATAGTGGTGGTCATTGGAGGAGAGACGGAGGGTCTGAGCTACGATGCGTTCTCCCTGGCAGCCCATCACAAAGGGTCCAGGGTGTCCATCCCCATGTCAAACTGTGTGGAAAGTCTCAACAGTGGGTGTGCTCTCAGTGTTATCTTGTTTGAGATCAAGAAACAGTTTTTGACGGGAATGACAAACAGAATAACCGGGCAGATGATAGAATCTGAGGAAGAGATGGGAGATCCAGAAGAATCTAGAAGTTCGAGGTCGATTGGTTGATTACGTACTTGTGTGGGCTTTAGATTTGAAACTAATTTTCAAAACTATTGTTTCACAGTTAGTTTTGTAAGTTGCATATAATAAATATTTCTACAGAAAACATTTCATTTAGTAGCCTTGATTTATTTCCCTGGATAATTAATTTTTCTTAATCACTAAGTATCTTATCCTTTCTTTGTATCTTTCTTCTTAATCTAATTAATTACTTATCACCCACAAAACTGTTCATTAACCCTTCACGAGCAGATGAGGATATATCCGCTAATGACTGTTGTTTTTAGCAGACAGTTTACGAATATATCCAGTTAAGATCTTCACGAACGGTTTGTGGATATGTCCACAAAATCAGAACAAACTCATATCAATCTACCTTTTATGTAGATCTATTTTAAATCCAATTTTATTAGAGATAACTGAAACAATATAAATACAAATTCTCTAAACACGAAATTAAGGATTATTTTGATGGGAAATGTGTCTTATGTGTTGGCAACACTGCAAAAGAATTTATATATCATGAAACTATTTAGTGAGAATTTGATGTCACACACCAAGATTTAAATCACAATTTGTCAGTAAAATGTGTTTCTTTACAAAGTTTTTTAGTCCTGAGCATAGAAATCTGTGTATATACTGATTTTCAGCCATCCAGGAAGGTTTTTGATATAAATCAATTGAATTAAACGAATCAACATCTTAAAACAAAATAATTTTATGGTTTTAAACGTAGATAAAAAATAAATCATTTGAACCATCATGTCAGTGAGAATCTATAACAAATCATCTGTACTATCAAACTACCAATGAACTGTGCTGTTTCACAAAGATCGATCTTAGACCCTGTATTGTTTATTTTATTTACAAATGCTCTGCCAAATATTCTAATTCCTACAGCAGAACAAGAGTTATTAGGACCAATAGAGCCACAATAAAAGCACATTTCGCTTTATTCTAAAGCCATTTGAGGTAAGGGATTGTTTGGGATCGATCAACAAAAGAAAATCTTCAGCAGGTGCTCGTTCTTCAGAAGAGGGCTGTGAGGATTATAGCTGGCCTGGATTATAGGAAGAACTGTAGGGAAGTGTTCAGAGAGTGGAAGATATTAACAGCTGTAAGCATTTTACATTATGGAATGCATCATAATAGCTAAATATCGCAATGCAACAACACCGATATATTAATCTAGACAACACGAGGCATGCTAGGGACTTCATTTTACCAATACATAGATTGGCTCTCTCTGAAACCAAGCCTACATATGCAGATTACATAACATTCTTCCAAACAAACTGAAGACTATGGAATGCAGGAAGCTGAAATCATGGTTTGAGGAAAGACCCTTCTACTCATTACAAGAATTCCTGACCTAGAGACTTAAATCACAAGATACATATATCAATGTAAAATATTGGTACACAGCAACTTAGCTATTCAGCCACTATGGACTTGGACTTGATTATACTGTTTTGGTTTTATATTTAATTGTAATTGTATCTGACACTGTACTGATCTTGAGGATCATATAATAAAATATAATTAATTACTCACCCTCACTTGTACTTTTTTACTCTAAAGAGGTGTAATTTATGTACAGTTTTCTCATATAATGATTAAAAATGTAAATTTATAAGACAAATGCATTGATTATGGCATTTAAGGGTACCGGACTAACAATTTTCTATACTGAAACAGCTCATTTGATTTTAATTTTACTATGTGATTTATTTGCAACTGGTATATTTAATTGATAAGTTTCAAATTTAGTGTAATAAATGTGTATATGAAGCAGTAATGAAAATGAGCTAGATTTCCTCAAATAATTTCTTGAAGTGGAAACTCAAAATAATGTTTAAATTACCTAATTAGTTTGTATTTATGATTTTTTTACATTAACATAATTTACTACTAACCGCTTTCTTTTCAGAAAATATGTCTTAAGTTTGTTGTGTTTAGGAATACTTCAGTACTCTGCATGGTTCTTTTAAGCCATGCATCTAAAAATATTAATGTAAATGATAATTTTAAAACCCTATACTATTTTCTGGTTAGAATTGTCAGATCAAGTGAAATAATTACAAATTTCTTAATATAAAGGGTTGTGAATATTATACTGCAATTAATTATATCCCTGCAGACAAAGAAATAAATGTGGTTTGTACTGTACAGAGAACTGTCATCAGTTCTGTTTAGTGCTGGCTTTACAAGATTGATTTAGAACAGTAGAATTTCATTGTTTTTGAAGTTATTTATACTTTGATTGTTGGGAAGGGGAAAAGGAGAAGGCAATTAACAGTTGTAATTCCAATGTAGTGCTTTCTTATCAAATCTTAAAGAAATGTATACACTTATCTCTTAACAGCATTACAGCTAAAAATAGAGACTAAAAGCAATACAAAGATGAGTTCCTTTTATTGTAGAACTAAACTAATATATTACTGTGTGATTTAGTGTAACATTAGATTTTATGTACAAAATAATATATTTATATAATATAAATAAACTGCTATATTATATCAAGGGCAATATTTATAAGTGTAATAAATATCTTTTATTTAATAAAACTGGAATTAGAAAAACATGATTGATAGACTAGAGACAGTTGGATTTAGATCTATAGAAAGCATGTGTATGGAATGTAAAAAATAATTAATGGAAAATAGAGAGAACAAATACATGAAATACAGACAAAATTGAAAAATGATGAGCAATTTTGGTGTGAAAAGGATATAAGAACTAAAATTGTTTATTAATATATGATGGTCATTTTTAATTAGTAAGCATTTTGTATTGGAGCAAGAGAAACTTTTGAATGTAAATAATATCAGAAACTAAACTATTAATATTTTTCATCTATAAACTTAGTTGCTATTAATATCCAAAGATTTCTTAAGCAATGGCATCAGCTTTAGGATTTCCTCATTTAAAACTCTGCCATGTGGTATCTTTTCTAACGACAAATTCCCCAAGTTTTGGAAAAAGATGAAAGTCTGATGGTGCTAAGCCCACGCTGAATGGGATAGATATGGAGAGTACACTTCTGGTTGGTTTATACCTTCCAGTTGAACCTACACTGGATACAGCACAAAAATGATGTGTCACTTAAATCTGGGCAACTTTATGGATGTTCAGGAACGGCACATCACTAACCGCAAATGTTGAGATTCTAGGGTGCAAGGGTAAATCGATAGGTCTAGTCTACTGTGGGAGATAACTTTTGGAGTTGGTGGGGCTCCTTAGTGTGAAAGGTTCTTACTAGCCCAGACATAAGGGTATGTCACCACGTTCCTGCTTTGTCTGGAGAGGCATGTTCAGAGCTGGCTTACCCTTCTTCCAAGGAGACATGACTAAGATTAATACTCTAAATTCTTCTTCATGGATCTTGGCAGGAGGTGGCCCCTACCTCCAAATTTTCCCATCCAGAAAATCCTGTCACTCTGGAAGCAGTGCTAAGATCCTTGTAGGACCATGTGCAATTTCTATGCTTCTTATCATAAGAGAACAAAAAAAATGGTATAGATGAGTCTAACAATTTCCAATGAAAGTGCCTGCCGCAACTTGAAACCTAGTGCTATAATGAACAATTAATCAAGTATCCTTACCTCTGTCAAATTTAGAAACAACTGGTCTCCATCATCAGAATACGGTATAAAAAAATCATGAAGCAGGACACTACTAAGGAGCAGTTTTCGCAGGTGGTTTTAAATGGTGTATCCAAGCTTTAATATAGTTTCACAATACCTCACAGAATTTACTCCTTTTAGCAGAAAATCTGTCAGGAAAAATCCCAGAATAAACTGCATTCATGATAACGCAGACTATTATTCATCATGAACATTAGTCCTTATTTCATTAAAAAAACCTATACCATTTACATCATTAATTACTTCGTCACTGTCGACTTCAAGAAGCTGCCGGTAATTTCTGCATTTTGTGCGTTTTTCAAACTGAATAAAAGAGGACAATTCATAATATTAGCAGAGTTATTGTTTGACATAACGACAGACAAAGCGATATGACCACACAACCAATACCAGCAGAACCATGAAATCTGATGGTGGTCTAGTAGACTGTGCTTAGACTTGTATGGATATCTTGTGCAGATGAGTACAAAGAGGACTGAAATAACATAATTTGTTGTATAGGCTTGATATTTATTTTTCCGTTTCCATTCATTCAATGAGTTATTAACAGAATTCATTCAGGTTTTTAAATTCAATTGAACTAAAATGTAATCAAAGAGTAATGATTAATTTGGTTTGTAATTATGATTGATGGTATAAAAACAATAAAAATGTTTTATTTTCTCAAATATGTATAGTTGTTTTTATATTTATATAAATACTTACATATAAAACATTAATCAAATCCTCTAAAAGTTGTGGACATAACAGTAAATAAAAAAACTAATATAAGTATAAAAATAAAAACTTATTGAATTTAAGTTCAGATATCTCGTTTTTGACTCTTGTACTTGCAATTTTCTGGATAAGGATTCAAGATTCAAACATTCTTTATTCATATTATGTACAAAGGTACAATAAATAGCGTCAAATTACAAATGGTCAAGACGTAATACTAGATAGGACTTTAATATAGATTTTATTTATATTAAAATATATTATGTTATACCAAACATAGAATGGCCCCTCCTAGATTCCTTACAACAGTTAGGTCAGAATTGCTTAATTCTAGCTGAGAAAATATTCATCTAGCGAATAAAGAGATAAATTTATTAAATAATCTTTCGCTTTAGATTTGAATTTAGATAAATTATTTTCCAGTAAAATATGCCTTGGTAGCATATACAAAAACTTTGTTCCCATATATTTAGTTTTTTTCTTAAAAAAATCTAAATGATGTCTTTCAACCTGTCTATTTAATCGAGTGTTGTGAATATGATTATTTTCAGATAAAATCGGGTCAAAGTTCTGTTTTACGTAAGTCATAGTTTCTAAAATATAGAGCCCATATACAGTTAATATTTTTAGATTAGCAAAAAGATGTTTAACTGAGTCTTCTCTTTTTAATTTGCACATAATTCTTAATGATTTCTTTTGTTGTATTAAAATTCTATCTAAATTTCCCTTTTTTGTTGCTCCATATATGCTTATCCCATAAGCAAGATGTGAGTGAACTAAAGAAAAATATATTATTTTTAATGTTTCCAAGCTACAGTACTTTGCCAATTGTCTCAGAGCAAATAAGCCTGTTGACATTTTGCCTACCACATGATCAGTGTGCTTATCCCAACTTAGGTTTTCGTCAATTAAAAGCCCTAAAAATTTTGTTACTTCAACTTGTTCTATTATTTCATTATTTATAGCTACTTGTGGGTTTATTTTATTCCTTGTTTGTTTTGTACTAAATGATATAAAATTAGATTTACTTGAGTTTAGTAGGAGATTTTTATGATCCAAAAATTCTTTGACAATTGACAAAGTAATAAATGATGAAACTTCAACATTTTCTTTAGTGTCTCCTGATATTGTTATATTCGAATCGTCAGCAAACAAACAAATAGTACTACCAACAGGGATCGCTCCAGGTAAACCCTTCAAGTAGCAAAGAAACAAGAGAGGTCCCAGGACAGACCCCTGCGGCACACCATGTTTAATTATTCGTCTCTGGGAATTGAACTTGTGGATGTAATTGTATTTTTCTGAAAATTCTGATATTGAATGTTCAATCTCAACATACTGCTGTCTATTTTTGAGATAAGATTCAAACCATTCCAATTGTTTTCCAGTAATCCCTAGTTTTTCTAATGACTTTAAAAGTTTTTTATGAGACACACTGTCAAAGGCTCTAGTCATATCTAAAAATACACCTAAAACTTTTTCCCCTTTATCAACTGATTCGATTATTGTTTGGATGAACTCAATTCCTGCAGTAATTGTTGATCGACCTGACTGAAAACCGTGTTGTTCTTTATCTAGGAGTTGGTGTTCTACTAAATAATCTACTAACTGAAAGTGAACAACTCTTTCAAGTATTTTTGAAAAGATGGGTAGCAATGACACAGGACGATAGCATGACACATCATTAGGATTTCCTTTTTTAAAAATGGGAACTACTCTAGCAATGTTTAATGATTCAGGGAATATTCCAGAGATAATAGAAGAGTTTATCACATGCAATAAGGGTTTCAATATAACAGGGAGGACTTTTTTTACAATATCAATGGAAATATCATCATTGCCAGCAGAAAATTTATTTTCAAAGGAGTTAACTATTTTTTTAAGATTTTCTTCTGTTATGGTTTTAAACTTAAACCTAGATTGGGTTGAAAAATTGTCTTCTAACAGTAAGTTACTATTACCCTGAGGAATCTTTGGTAAAACAGATTTTTCAACTACTGATACAAAGAAATCATTGAATAAATTTGCTATCTGAATAGGGTTCTTTACTAAAATTCCATCTTGTTCAATGTTAATATTATGCTTTGCAGTTGATTCTTTATTTATCTCAGTTTTAATCAGATTCCAAGTCATTTTAGATTTGTTTTTAGAATTACTTAATTTATTATAAAAAAAATGTTTCTTATTCCTATTTATACAGTTTTTTAATTCTTGTTTGGAATGTTTGATTAAAACTTTAGAATGTTCATCCTTATTTTTTCTAAATTCTTTTTCAAGTTGATGGATTTCGTTTTTCTTACATTTTATTTCGTCAGTGATCCATTGATCAATTTTTTTATCTTTGATATCTACCATAAGTTTTGGGAAACTATTACAAAAATGGTACATAAAAATATTTAAAAAGGTTTCATACTTAGTGTTAATTGTTGACTGATATACCTCCATAAAGGATTCCTGAGATAAACATTTACTAAAGGTAACAATATTATTTGGATTAAAATTCCTGCAATATTTTTTTGAAATTTTCTTTTTTATATGTAAGTTAAAAATCTCAAGTAATTGAGCATCATGGTCTGAGATGTGTGTTATGAGTGCTGTTACTTGCTGTTCATAATCTTTAATATTACTAATTATATTATCTATAGCTGTCTCTGATTGTAATGTTACTCTTGTCGGAAAGTCAACTTTATATTCTAAATTGTGTGATTTAAGTACACTCACAAAGTCTTTGTAATAATTATCTCTTTTTAAAACATTAATGTTCAGGTCCCCAGTTAATATTACATTTTTGTATTTGTTAGTTAAAATAGAACATAAAACTTCAAAATTTGACATAAAATTGTGGAAAAACATTGGTATTGGGGATCTGTAGATACAGCATAATACACAGTTAAAATTTTCTAGTAATACCTCAACCAGACAGCATTCAAATATTTTGTCAATCAACAAATTTTGAACTGAAGGAATTATTAATTTTTTAGTATTGAGATGTGTTTTGGATAATATCATTACTCCTCCGCCCACTGAAGATCTAGAATAATAAGAACATATATTATAACCCGGAACTTGTAATATATTTAGTTCGTTTTCACTCATTTTGTGCTCAGAAATTGCCATGATGTCTGGCTTTAATTCGTCCAAATTAATTCTTAAAATTTCCAACCGTGAGGGTAAATGTTGCACGTTTTGATGCATAATTGTAAAATTAATCTGAATGTTGTCTTGGTTGTTACAATTTAACAACCAAGCAGTTTAACGACCAAGCAGTTGGGGGGGATCCTCAAACCCCCCAACTTCCTGACAAAATTCTTGTTGCATCACTGGACAAGTCAATCAAGTTTCAGGTTTGCGTTTGGTCCCCTTAGAAATATGACATTATGAATTACTTTAGCCTTGGTTGACCCATGTATGAATATGGTGACCTTTACCATGATTAATTTGTTCTTCTATGGCTACGGGTACTAGATATTACTACACCGAAAGCAGTGCTAGTTGCAGTACCTCGTTTGTGATTGGCTGAATGTGTTTCATTCTCAATGCCAAAGAAATAGCTGAGATGAATGAAGAAGATTAATCATAATTGTACATTATTTATGATGTTCATCATTAAACAGCTATCAGTATGATTTATTCACAATGTGACAGTTAATTACTCATATGTTTATTTCATTTATCTATGTTTATATTACATAAATGATTTGAATCAGTCATGTTATCTTATGAGACTATTTACATTGTTTGGCAATGAATAACAGTGTAATCAATTGACAATTTTATCATAAATGTCTAGAAACACGGTGTATACAAAATGTATAAAGTTTTAGTTCAGCAACGTAATTATTGATGAATTAGACTTTGGTGCCATGTAGTAAATAATGGGGACTAACAACGTTTGTTTCCAGTGAGCTAGATATGATGCCACTATATAAGAAAACATATATCAAATATCATATATGTGATATTTAATCTTTGGAAATGATTATTAACATTGACTTTTAACTCTGTATTTTGTAGTCTTACCAGTATGACTTATTTTTCATTTTTAACTTCCATTATTTTAAGAAAAAATATTGATCAGCTGGTTTATTACTTAGTATTGTGATAAATCTTGTGTTTACAAACAATAGGACATATCACCAAATCAAAAACGTAGCACTGACTGTAATAGATATCAAAGTCAGAATTTTTAATTCAGTAATAAATGACAGACTAACAAGTATGATATGTATAACTCTGTGAGAAATATAATATATACACAACACTAGCTGCACACATTTTTGTCGACTTCAAGATGGAATAATACAATGGCTGAAGGGACATCTGGTATGAAACTATCCTCCATTAGAAGAATTGTAAGTTTTGTTTATTTTTAACTTGTGATTAAGATTTTCTTATATTTAATATGTGTTGTATATGGAATTATTGTAATGATATCCATAAATTCAAGTGTTTTTATGAAAATGTCCATTTTAAGATTCCTCTCCACCATTTATAACGTGTTTTTATATACGTATTGCCATTGAACAAGTATTGTTACAATGGTATTGGATCTCAAGTAATCTCATGATTCCAAAAATATTTCATCCTCATAATTTTATAGCATCTATGCTGTAATTCCATACATAAGGCCACCTTCCATTTCTTGGTACTTTGGGATTATACCGACCACACCCAGACATGAATCGTTATTTCACATTTCGTTTCTACTGATTACTAGATTAGCGTAGAACAATATTTCGTCAATATAAAACAGGAATTGTCTTATCGCAAACCCCTCCCCATCCTCAGACAGAGGTCAAAGTCGAGCGTCTAGTAGATAACGTGATTGCAGAGTCTCGCCGCCCGTTCAGCTGGTGCATCGCTTTGTTGTACTTCCGTGTTTTACCTCTACATTTCTCCAAACACAAAAATTCAACAAAAACAAACATTTACCAAACTAAACTCTTTATTTAAAAAACACTCAAAACTTGTTTTTATTCTTGATCACATTCCGCCACCCAAAATGCGAGTGCCTCCGGCCATCAGCGCGGGCTTCGGCAGCACCTTCGGTGCTGCCCCGCGCTGATGTCGACGAAAGAAAAACATCCCTCGAGATAGTACCTATCAGTAAAATATCAAATTCTAGAGGGGCTAATCAGAAATATAAATTGAATTGTAATGGAAAGGTAATTATGTACCGTGCAAATCACGTGATGCCGCGCGGCCTGCCGTAATCAGGATTCTCGAGAAAGATAAGATAACAGCGACAACAATACCGATCACAATACCTGGAAATGCTTGTAAGTTTGTAATTTTGTAATTGAAGAGTTGTTTTTTCGTTCTATCATGTTTGTTTCTATAAATTTCTATTTTTGTGTTCTTCATACTGGTGTGGTCGGTATAATCCCAAAGTACCCATTTCTTTGTGTACAACAGATAATTATAATACAAGAAATATTTCAGTGCCAGTCCATAGACTGAAGTTTAATAATGAAAACTATGAATTTCTATATTCTATAATATTTTGCCTAATGTTTTAAAAATAAAGTTGGTTTAGTAAATAAAAAACTATCTATTCCAGTAGATGCATTTTTCCCATCAACATTTCTATGGTATAGATTTTTAATGTCAAATTTCACTCTATTTCACAAGATACAATTATTATAATAGCACTGTAAAGATGAATGAATGAATAACGTTTATTCCAGCAATTTATATATACATATATACAATTTTTCTTACCATTAACATTACAATGATTAGTTTCACACAGTCATTATAAGTTACTTCTAAGTGACTATTTGTCTTTCAACATAATCTAAAACACATAGAAGTTGAATGAGCATGATCTTTATAGAAGGTAGGATGTGGGGGGAGGGAGGAGGTACTCAGTATTATGAATAAAAGCACTCATCATATCATGTTCTTCATTACTTAATTAGGTTCTTGATCTTTTTGTTTCATGGTCTGGAGACTATGGCACCCAGTTAATAACAGGTCAAAATTCATTTGAAACAATAAAAAGTTTGTCTTAATTATCATTCTAGTGGTTTCAGTCCAGTTTTGTTTCATCCTTAGAGTGGAAATCTGGGTGAAATCCTTCGCTAGCCTTATCTCACTAACAAAACATTTCTAGGCATATATTTATATTAACTTTTTGTCTGTTTTTAGGTTTACAATCACTTGTTGAAATGTTTTCCTTTCCTCCTGGACTACCCTGTATATATATATATATATATATATATATATATATATATATATATATATACAACAAATAATTTAAGAATAAGGACAGGTCAACGTTATGATTTTAAGCATAATGATGAATCAAAACCATTAGTAATTCATCGTAAAATACACAAAGAATCTTTTGAACATTTATATACAGTAAAACCAACACGATCAATAAAGAATAATTCAAATACATCCAAATTAAGAAATTTAGAACAAGCATGTTAAATTGTCACAAAATCTAAATTTCCCTATGGATTAAATCTTCGATAGTAAATTTAAATCATCTGAACACTCATCACATCTTTACACCCACAGTTTGAACGTACGTTTATCATTTCAAGAATATTACGCTTATTAATTTATTTATCTGTTTACATGCATGTTTTTAATTATTTTATGTGTTTTGTTATGTTGTTAGTTTTGACCTGAAGAAGCGTATAGTTAATTAATATTAATATGTTGACCTTTTTCTACACACACACACACACACACATATATATACATATATGTTATAAGAGTTTTATGTTTATATATGTGTCTATGTTTGTGTACAGAATACATAAATATATATATATATATATATATATATATATATATATATATATTTGTGTATTTGGTCTTCCGATCATATGTTAGTTTGCTTATTTAAACGCATATGTGACAGATACGGCCAAATACAAAATAATTGAATCGGAAAAAGTAAGCGCTCTGTAGTGTAATGGTAGCACATTCACCTGGCAAGTGAGAGATCCGGGTTCGACTCCCGGCGGAGCAAGTACTTTTTGCGATTCAATGTTTATTGAAATGAAATAAGGCTATTGCCATTTATACAATTTAATGTAAATAAAAGTCGTTTGACAGGTATTTGGTCTTCCGATCATATGTTAGTTTGCTTATTTAAACGCATATGTGACAGATACGGCCAAATACAAAATAATTGATTCGGAAAAAGTAAGCGCTCTGTGGTGTAATGGTAGCACATTCACCTGGCAAGTGAGAGATCCGGGTTCGACTCCCGGCGGAGCAAGTACTTTTTGCGATTCAATGTTTATTGAAATTAAATAAGGCTATTGCCATTTATACAATTTAATTTCATATATATATATATATATATATATATATATATATATATACATATATATATGTATATATAAATATTTTGACTTTACTCCAAAAGAAGATCATCATTTGTTTCAGAGAAGAGTAACAGAAAGAGAAAAGGAGTGTGCAAAGATCGCGTGGAAAGAGGTGGAAAAGGATTACTCGACCTATGGACGAAATGTGTTTATTAGGTAAGAGAACTTGTCTCATCGATCAGGAGTTCTCTATAAGAAGCAGAGCTTTGTCCTTACAATGTAATTTTGTATTAAGTTTATATCAACGTTTCTCTTGAGGATATGTGCACATATCTCTTCCTGTTTTGATTGGTAGTATATGTACAAGAAATATGCTAGCTTTGAAGGTGATAGGTAGTCAAATTAAAAAGTATTTTCTGTTTCCCCGAAAAGGTGGAAGCAAGAAATATGATTTTACTTATTTATCATTATATTTTGCCCTTTTGCATTATTTTGGAATGCTAAGGATTGGTCAATAAATATTTAGATTAAAAATGTTTTAATTCATTCAGCAATCATTTTTTATTTCCCAATCACTTGTTTACAAACTCAATTCTGAGCTTAATTTCATACTACCAAGAAAATCCTATTATTCTTTATTCCCTACGGAATTTGCCAATTTAACAAAACAATATATCAAAGAATAATAACAATATTAAAATACAATAAAATTACAAAATGCAAGGCAAACACTTGCAACAGCAACAAAAAATAACAACTGATAAATATTAATAAATTAACAATAAATCAAAACAAGGGCTTAGTTTTGTAATAACAAGAAAACAATAACAAATGAGGATTGAGGAAAACAACAAAGGATTAATAATTAATAGTGGAAAATGTTTATTTAGATATGTGGCACATGTATGTGGATGTGCGTGTGTGATAGTATTTAATGAAGGAGCGTCAGTAGACAATTCCTGAAGGGGCCACTTTTCACATGGAAGAGGTCCAAGTCCTCGGAGATAGAGTTCGCCCACTTCGCATCCTTAGCAAATCTTTTATACAGGTTGAAGTTTTTGTGGAATGTAATGTATCCACACATGGGTAGTATGTATATTGTGTGTATATTTTTAACAAGCCACTGTTTTTGGAGTTAATTGAGAGGAAACAATTATTGTATTTTCACTGTTTAATAGTAGGTACGTATACATACAAATTTTTATAATGGTCTGTATAATATTTTGCGATTCCATAAAGGACAAACACACAAACATTCATTTTTATATATATAGATAAAGTCATAAGTATAGCGTATTGTGTTCCAAATTTAAACTTTATAGCTTTAATAGTTACATAAAAATATATATAAAACATAAAAAATACAAACAGACAAATTTAATGTAAAATTAAACATTGTAGGAAATGTTTTTTTAGACATCTTTGTTTTATTTTAATAAGTTGAGTCAATTCCCTAAGTTTGGTACTCCATTTTAGAATATATAGAGGATATCCCATAAGTCAACGATAATATTTCAGGGGGTGATAGGCCACCAGCTAGTCCACTAGTCCATATAACAAAACATGACCTAGAGGTAGGGTAGAGGTTGTTTTGTTTTAGAGATATCGACACTTTGTGAAAATTACAAAAACTTCTACTCTAATAAGTATTTTGTATACTATAGCTACAAAACTAGGAGTTTTGTTATACTCGTATTAAAAAAAATTGAATTAAAGTGAAAATTCAAGGGAATTGGTGCAAATGAAAAACATTTGTGGGAGATGAATAACTGTGTTCTTTAAGTATTAAAAGGCTTTTTGTCCTACATTTTAATACCTACGGTTTCTTCTCATTCCTGGAAGAGAAGTATTTATTTTATTTATTGTGTGATATCTTGAAACTTCTCATCATGAAATATATCAAGAATAAGAAACACAAAAAATATTAGTTTGAATAAAAACAAGCTGTTATGTTAAAATTTTTAATTTTCAGCGGGGTGTGTTCCCCAACACTTTCAAGTCCGCTTTTGATTTGAACTCCTAAAGGTAATTCGCAAAGTTTATACATGCACCTTGTAGTGCAATTCAATGTAACATTAGTAACTGAAAGGCTAACTGGTCATGTAATAATAACACACCTGTCACCCTTCCCATTTTCTTGTCATGCACTGTGATGATCATGGCACTTCATCCAAACATTTTGTCTATACAGTCTAGGAGCCGAGAAGTAAACTTGTATAACTACACGGCCCGTATTCCTTGAAATCGAAAGGGAAATTTCTCCTACAATAATCATCAGCCATGCTAATTTTGGTGATGATCGAAATGTGAAAAGGTATCAAAAGGGTTAAAACTATGTAATGAAATGTTTTCCCAGATAATATTTTTGTTGGTTTGGCACACATAAATTCAACATCCAGACATGTAAATATATGTTAAATATGCGTCAGCTAACCTTGTACAGACCGTTAAAGTAGCGACGTACACAGTGTCGTTTCCTAGTTGTCTGACGACGATATAACTATTATTTATGTGTCTGAGATATTTAAGTGTATCAAGCTAAGAAAAATGTGATAAAATAATCATCATTCACATTTTTAACTCTGATGATACCCTACTGTTTCGACCTCCAGCAGAATTAGTGTGGTTAATGAACAATTTCCTTCTTAGACAAACTTCCTCTGCTGGTTTCAAGAAAAGCTATGTTATGTGCTTATGCAGTACAAATTTTTCTCAGCTCCTAGGCTAATATAGGATCTATATTGACACATAGTCGTTTCTGTATGTTTTTTTTTAAATCCACAAAGCCTTGAAATCAAAAGCTCACTAATACTGTAAATCGAAACAGGCTGATGAAATGATCTCATAATTTGATTGAATATTGATTCAACACTCATGCATCCCAGAATATGATTGTTTGTGTTCATTTGAATATCTTGGCCTTTCAGATTGTTTGAACAGCATCCAGAGATCAAGAACTATTTTCTCGGAATGTTGGGAAAAAATGAAGACCTTTTCTCAAGTCCGAAATTCCAAGAGCACATGCTCCAAATTTTAATTCCAACGCTGAGTGGGTTGATTTTAAACTGGGACTCTTCGGAAGGAATTCTTGAAGCTATTCGCTTGCTCGCTATTTATCACAAGAAAAATGTTACAACTCTACGTGAAGACCATGTTCTTGTAAGTAATGGTTTTGCATAGACATTAGGGCTGAATGCATATATTCTGCAAATATGAGTTTCTCTGTACTAGCAAAATCATTTTCACCTTGAGAGGTACTGGAGTGTTGAGTTGAATTGAATTAAATTTATTCACTTATTTATGTTACAATCAGTTGACAAAATATGTACAGATTGAAAAGTCCCCACGAAGACTATATGATCTGTGAGTGGGGAGAGTACCTTTATCTTAATTATCCATAAATAACTGTACATCACCATTACACAAATAACAAATATATATATATATATATATATATATATATATATAATATATATACATATATATAATATATATACACCTAAAAATTATGTTAGGACTAGAAATAAATGATTCTGTGAAAGAATATTTTAGGGAATTCCAAATTTTAACTGTCTACGGTCAATATATAATGGATACAATTATGTGTTCTAAAATTAAAAACTTAAATACTGGTATGACCAACGTAATTCATTTGTATAATACACGTAATAAAAATGATATTTTAATACCTCACCATAGGCTAAATTTTTACACAAAAAAACCAACATACATTGGATCCAAATTTCTTAAATCCATTCCACTTGCTACCAAACAAGAAACAGAACATAAAATATTTAAAAGAAAGCTTAAGGCATACTTGATAGACAAGGCTTTATATTCATTAGATGAATATTTTGATTTGCAAATCAGGTAGTTTTATTTTAGTTTTATTATAGGCTTGTTTGTATTAGTTTTTAGCTAGTTTAAACTAATACTATTCAAATGTTACATCATTGTAACATAACGAATAAAGATTTTTTGACTTATATATATATATATATATATATATATAATACAACTTGATTTGGCTATTAGATAATAGTAGTGATGTGAATGTGTTAATACAATTATTCACTTTCTAATGATTTAAAGAGGTCAGTTTTTTATAAATGTTATAATTGTGGCTGATTTATTCCATAGTAATTCAATCTATTTATAATTTATAATTAACGATCTTTTGACTCAGATTAAATAGTTAATTATTTATCCAAATCAATCTAATAATGATTCTTATACATTTCTTATTTATAATTTGGGAGTCTCAAACCTATGGAGAATGTAAGTGATTGTGGAAGCTTCAGTATTAACTAAGACAGAATTTAAATCAGACAAAGTTATTTTAAATGTTCATGACACCAAAAGCCTATATGGTTGTCAGTGTGTATCTCATTCATATACATTGTATATGTACATATAATGCACACACACAAAACACACACACACACACACACACACACACACACATTCGATAATGGAACTTGCCTCTCCTCTGGTGAACATCCAAAACATTTCTTAAGACTATACAAGACTCAAAAATTAAAATTTAACATTTAAAATATATTTTAACATACTTTGATGGTTTCAAATAAACATACTTGATGTCATTCCTTATCTTAAAGAAAATCTATATAAACATTTATTTTACTATCACTGGTAAAATTAATAAAACATTTTCCAATATAACTTTTATTTTTGCACAAGGCAATCATTGATTCCGAAAGGCCTTGTGAAAAAATAAAAGTTATATTGGAAAATGTTTGATTCATTTATACCAGTGATACAAGATTCTTCATATAGAAACATTGTTGTTGATCTATGTAATTAATTCTAAAATATTATTCCTACTTTTAGTGCATCACATAAACACTAGATACTATTGTAATATAAACTAAAGTAAAGGGTTATGCGATTACAATGTTAAAAACTAAACAGAATATGGTCTACAGTTGCTAAAAATGTATGTTAAGATATATTGAAAAACTCATCCAGTAAATAAAACGGCATATCTAGAAGCCCGTTGTAAAATTTAGTTTTAAAAGTTGTTATATGGGTATTTAGCTATTAAGGTTATTAACTTACTGTAGATTTTAACAGATATGACAATAAGGACTATTTTAAGTTTTATCAATAAAAATCAATTAAAGCATCATATTTTTCCTGGTGTTATATTCATATGATTTAAGTTTTTATTGTAGATTTTAACAGATATGACAATAAGACTATTTAAAGTTTTATCAATAAAATTCAATTAAAGCATCATATTTTTCCTAGTATTATATTCATATTATTTAAGTTTGATAAGATGAAAATTTCTTAATACATATACTGTGCCACTAAATCGTGTATTTAAATATTAAATACAGTTTGTAATTGCAGTTTTTTAAACAGGGGCTTAAATTAATCCATCCTTGCCCTCCAAAAGGGAGTTGTGAAAGTTGTTATGGTATTTATTACCAAGATTCCACAAAAATTAATTATTCTATAATTTTTTTAAGGTATGAAACAAATATTTATCTACAATGCTACACTGGATTATACATACCCCTTGATGAGGCTGTTGTGATCGTTCAGCAGTTTTATGCCAACAATTTGTTTTTATTTTGCGATTCTGTCCTCCTAAAGGTAGTATTCTTTTTTATAGCTTCACCATCAAATATTTTAATAAGGTATAAAAGTGTTTGGCCGTTTTCCCTATTTTACTACGCTATCCTATGGTTTTGTTTCACAAACTTTCTTATTTCAGATGTTAGCACAAGTCATCTTGTTCGTGCTCAAAAGAGACCTGGGATCTAGTTACACGGAAGACCAGGAAAAAGCTGTAGAAAAGATGATATTAATTATTTTTGAAGAGTTTAACAATTTCTTTTTAGGTAGATCTTGGTGAATAAAAGTCTAAACCAATTAAATGTGTTTTTGTTTTCTATTTATCTAATTAATCTTGCTAGACTGTAATGTACAATGGATTAACCGAAATAGACTGTCAATTGTAGTTAAATGTGTTATCATTAGGCTGTTTTTAAGCACCGCTAAGTCTTAAAATGGAAATGCACTAATTTTATATGTCAATACTTTAGTACTTAAATAGCTATTGTTTATGAAGTTAATAATTAATAATAATTCTATACCAAGCAATGCAGTATTTGATATTAGGATTCATTTAATAGTGTTTTAAGATGGGAAGTAAAGTATTAACAGAGTTCTGACCTTTGTCAGGCAGGAAGAAGATTAACTAATATTTTAAAAACTGTATTCATTTTTAATAAATTACAAAATACAATTATTGCTGGAACCAAGAGATTAAATTTCCAGTTATCATCATTATTCTGACAGCTATTTTAGTAAAGGGTAAACTTTAAATAATTATTATATGGGTTGAGTCCAAAGTCAAGACATAATTCAATCAACATGGATAAAAGGAGCTATGACCTAGCATGGAAGCGGTGAATCAAGACTCGTCTAGGCGTTTTATTATTGGTTGGATCTTGTCCAATTTGGCATGGATAATGTATAGCTTTCTTCATCCAAGATCGATACTTGAACTTAGGGAGCAGATCCATATGGTGAAAATTATTATCAAAATCACTGTTCAAGAACAGTCAACCCAAGGAGCCAAAAAGTTTTCCTAATGAAAAATTAACCATCGTTCAGTGTAACAAGAAATCAGTAACACTACGAATTTTTTATTTTTTGTTTCACTGAACGATGGCAAATGTCCGGAAAAATCCTGCTTCCTTCACAATCCTTCCATCACCAAAAATTAACATAGTGAATTTGCAGTTAAATCGCAAGTTCAAGGACCAACTTCATTGTACTTTAATAAAGATGTGAAATCTCAGGATGGGAACAGTAATTTAAGTGACAGTCTGGGCTTCTTATGTAGAACTCAGCTTTGGTAATGAAGTTTGGAGTCTAGAGGGTAGGACCTCAGAACTCAGAGTGTTTAAAACGTTTAACAAAACTTTTGTGAGAATCCTTTATAAACTTGACTGAATCCAGTTGAACCTATACTGGTGCAGCAAAAACCAATGTCACTTTTGGCCACCCTATAGATGTCCAGGAGTCCTAGGCATGATCACTAACCGCAAATGTCAAGATATTTGGTTGCATGGGTGGATTGACAGGTGCGGAGTTAATCTACTGTGGAGGATGACTGTTGAAGTGGTTGGAGCTCCTTTAGTGTTAAAAGCTGTTTCTGGGCTAAACACAAGATAGTACTGTTTCTTACCCGTTTTATCTGGAAGAGGCTGGAACATAAATGAATCTCCTTTCCTCAAAGGTTACATTACGGAGATTGCCCGCTATCCCTCTTGATGGAATCTCGACAGGAGGTGGCCGCTACCACCAAGCTTATCCATTCAGAATATCCTGCCACTTCAGAATCTAACGGCAAGGTCCTTTTAGGACTAAGTGCAATAAGAGGTTTTTCAGGTTCTTGTCCTAAGTGAACAACAAGAAAGGTAAGCTATGATTTAAAACAAGTTTTTCACCTAGCCTTTTATGAAATATATTAATGCATATCTAAAGTTGTATATGGCAAACGATTTTATAGAGATTAAATAAAACATGAGTAATTTATTCATTCCCAAACAACTATTAACTAACTATATCTCAATTTCATGATAGACGAGAGAAAAAGAGAACTTGACAACTTGTTTATTTATCCTGTGAAGGTTTAGACCAAACGTCCACTCCACCATCTTCACAGGCAACAATTACACAAATAACAATCAGTTTTGGTTTAAACTTAATTCTACTCAGTGATTACAGAAGACACTTAATAAATTGTTTTACATTGTCACTATCGTCTATTTGTTATTGGTACAAAAGAAAATATTTTCTTACAATAAGCAAAATACTATAAAATGGGTTTTTGAATATCAGAATTTTGTTACAACTTTTTAGTCTTTATTTTCAAATTAACTACCACAGTATTATACACAAAGGTGTAATTGTTTACATATATCGCTCTAATAAGGGGTAGGGGAGGGGGAGTGGGAGAGGGAGGGAGGATTTGACAATTTCTTTATTTTACCTGCCCCGGCTTAGACCAAAGGTCTACTCTGCCGGGACAGGCTCCAAGCATTTTACAATTTATCAATCATTACTGTCGTTGTGGCAAAAACACACGTTACTTATACACAAGCAATTTTCCATTATAACTAACTTTTCTGTCTATGCATTTACATTACATGCTTGTTACAATTGATTCCTGCAGTACACAATTATATGAGAAATGATAAATATTATTAATAATCCAAATATTTTCCTAATTTTTTTACTATCATTGCACAATCAAAATTACATATTACAGATAAAATTCATGTATTACATACAATAAATACTCCTCTCAAACTAACTTAAACATCGCAAACATTGTACAAAATCACATGCATTTACACATAGTACATATAATAGAGCATAATAAATATTCATTATAATTCATGCACATTGAGCATCTTAGCTCACAAAATGAAAACAAAACAACACAGAACAAGATTATTTACATGTTTCTCTAAGTTAAATTGAATTAATCACAAATATTATGTTTACAGAATGATGCAGTAGTTACTCATATCTAGGCAAAAAATGATTCTTTAGCCTTTTTTTAAGACAGCTACACTAGGAGCATATTTAATATTGTCATCCAAGTTGTTTAATAATCTTATACATGATAAGATTTATTATAAGTTATTGTTCTATGAATTGGGAATTGTAAAGTCATGTTACCAAATCTTGTTTCCCTACCTTGCACACGGTTCATCATTATATAGTGATGGAATAAATAATCTGGTTTTCTCGATCATCAAAATGTTATACATTTGTAACAAAACACTGTACTCAATTCTTTAATTTATCTTCAGTCAACATAGCTTTTTAAAATAAACAGTAATATGCGCCTCTATTGGTAAATCAAAAATATAACGAAAACATGCATTTTGTGCCCTTTGTAGCCCCTGCAGTTGTTCATTGTTCACATAACAAAATACGGCATTAGAATAGTTAAAATATGGAAAAATAAGTGTAAATACAAGCATTTTTTTTATATGAACAGTTGGATTGAAACAGAGCCTGTTAAGCCTATACAAAATTGGTTATACTCTCTTATGAATATAATTATCTTGCTCCGACCATGACAGCGTATTACATATTCTAATACCTAGGTTGACAACAGCATGCTCATAATTAAGTGCAAACCCATTCATTGTTACATACAAAATCTCATTTAAGTTAACATTAGATAAAAGACGAGGTGTTCCTAATATTATCGGTTTGCATTTAGCTACATTCAGGCTTAGCCCATGGTCAGTGCACCACTTATATAACATTGTAAGATCAGCATTTAGGCGGTCAACAGCAATATTGATTTCATCCAACTGACAGTATGTGTACATTTGCATGTCGTCAGCATATAACATTGTCTTACAGAAAGTAATTGGCTCATCTATTCTATTTATGCACAAACTAAATAATAATGGGGACATTGTTGACCCCTGAGACACCCCTACAGGCTACATCTCCATTCAGACAGTATACCACTTTGAGTTTTAACTCTTTGAACTCTATCACTAAATAGAACCAAACACATTTAATAACTATGTCATCAAAATTATAGGTTTCGAGTACAGACAATAGCCTAGTAGCCTATGGTTGTCACACTCGCGACTAAAGTCAAAGAACATCAATATTGTTAACTTCCTCTGATCCATGGCTCGGCTGATATCATCTGTTACTCTTATCAGGGCAGTTTGAGTGCTGTATACAGGTCGTTAAGTGCTGTTCAAAAATTATGCTGACATAAACATTTGAACTCAGTTGTAATTGATAACAAGTACTGAGATAAGGCAGATAAAATAGGTCCAGAATTGTGAGCTGAGGAAAAGTTAGATCACTTAGGTACATGCAAGACACTACATCACACATATTTTATATATGATATGTTTATTTATTTTTGACGTGACAACGTCTTAAATTAGGTTGCGGCTCGGAGTCACTCATGAAAAAGTGTAACGCCCGGTAACGTTACGATGCCCGTCCAGTGGGTCCGCCGCACGGGATCCGCACGGGATAAAGCAGATAACTGTGGGTCCGCCGCACGGGGTAAAGCAGATAACTATGTTTATTCGTGAAAATGTGGAGTGCTTAGATTCGTCATTTACAACAACTACAACAATAAAGGTAAACAATTGTACACTGATATTTCATTATCGTAAACTATGATTGATTGATTAATTGTTAGATTGACACAAAATTTGAGAAACTGAGTTTATAGGTTATGTCATACTATTGACAAATGTTGATAGTGTTAAGTAAATTATTAGTTTAAATCACTCTGCAATCAATCGTAATTCAGTCGATTGAGAAGAAACAGCGCGTATTGCTAGTCAAACATTTAAAATAACAAAATATTCTACCGAGAAAAAGACGTTCTCACGTAAAATCTTCGCCCGTAAAACCGACTTTACAGGCAACCATAATTTTTTTATTCTTGTAGTCTATACCTTGTGATGGAATAATAACAATGTAATTTAACATTCAGAATGTACGATATTACATTTTAATACTATAATACAATTCGTTTTTACTCTATGGTAATTTTATAAAATTTAATCCATTTTGTATGTACATAATAACCAGCAGAAATGGTTATATGTAGACTAATAGTTATAGTCTCGGCTCTCTAACTGAGAGATCATGGGTTCAAATCCCGGGGAGGGCCAATAATGTATAGACACGAAACAGTGTACTTAGAAAAAATAATAATAAACCAGTGAACATCGCAGCCTACATAGCAGAAGCTGAGGCTTAAAAGATAAGAAAAAAAAACCCAGCAGAAATCATATGTTTATTAATACATTACAATAAAATGCAGAGTCAAATACAATGTAGTGTAGTCATATTATAACCATAAAACTGCCCCCTTGAATTATTTAACAAAATTATCAATCAGTTATCTAATACAAGTTACGACTCAATGTGTGTGCCTTATTAGGCAAATCCGATAAAAGGCTAGTACCATAATGGCTAAGAAAGTAGACTCTTATATCCACCCAGTATCAAATGTCCGGAGAATGGTAAGTCAATCTTTAGGCTTGTTTACTTGTTTATTTCCAGGTATATTAGTCTCTCCTATATTCATACATAAGTTAGAAGAAAGTATAGATATTTTTTTAAAAAACGTAGTTTTTTAGTTTTTTGAGGGAATGTGAATTTTGGAGTAACCTGAGTGGAGATGGAGTGGGTTGGGCTCACTTAAGGTTTTAGAAAGTCTAAACCTGAGAGAGAACCTTCCGTTTTCCGCTCTCGCTGATAAAGGCTGGAATATAGCTAGCCTTCCAAAAGTGACACGACTGAGATAGCATCCACTATCTCACCTCATGGTGGCAGTTCGACTACCATCAAATCCCAGCAAAAGGCGACTATTACCCATCCTGAATGTGCTCTCACTCCAGGTATGGAGAATACAATAACGGCTTCGGTACTTTGGTATCATCCAGAGACCACAATTTTGGAAGAGTTTCTCTTACGGGGACCTAACGAATTTGACTTACTGTGAAAATTACGTCATTATGACGATCTGTTCTTGTTTTCTGCCTTCCAAAAGGGAGTTTAAAGTCGCTATCGAGGCCACTCCGTCTCTATCTACTATTACTTGTTAGGCGATATAAGTAGGTTCAGATTAGGTTATAAATACGTCACTAGTACTACCAACGTTACAGATAAACTTTACGAGCGTTTACGTTAACTAAGCTTGAATTTTGTACTATCCCGAGGGATGTTTTCCTTTTTGTCAGAGGTACGGGGTGGCGCCAAGGGTGCTACCGAAGTTGGCACTGATGGCCAAGTGCAATTACGATCAGTACTATACGATCATCCTCAGATCACGAGTCAGATTGTCTTACTTTTCCGACGTCGGATCATCCAAGACCACCCCGCACTTCCGTCGAAAAAAGGAAAGACATCCCTGGAGATGGTACCTAAATTCATGGTCAGATCACGTAAGCGCTCGTAAATGTTAAAATTAATTTTTCTATTTATAATTCATATGTACTTATATAGCCTAATACAAACGTAGATGGGAACAGAGTAGCCTCCTGATAATACCAATATATCCTTTCTCCTATATACATAACTTTGGAGAGAGTATACAGAAGGTATAAAAATTGGCTTTTTAAGATTTCTGAGGAAATATGTATTGTAGGGTAACCTAAATGGAGATGAAGTTGGTTGGGCTCTTTTAAGGTTTTATAAATTCTAAACATGAGGGAAAATCTTTCATTGTCCATTATAACTGATAGAGGTTAGAATAGAGCTATCCTTCCATTCTTCCAAAGTGACATTAGTATGAGAGTGTGCCCTCACTCCGGAATAAATGCAGAACATCTTATTATTTGAATACAACAGAGGTTCCTCCATCTTTTATCGTATTCGACAAAAAAATTATGTTGAAGAAACCAATGGAGAACTTAATATCACAATAGGATTTCCGCAAAATGAACAATATTGTTGCATTTCACATACTTTCTTGAAGATATTTGGAAAGTTACTCACGAAGCACATATACTTTCCATGCTGCTCCATAGCATGAAGATACAAATTCATCAACATGAAAATGCCATGCTGCTGTGAATTTTGAGAAAGGGTTGAAAGTAGAGCTGATGTAGTTGGGATAAAATGTCGGGAAAAGTCAGTATGTGGCCAATACTGTTATTCGTAGAAGAAAAACTTATTTTTATTGGCTTTGATCAAAATGGCAAAGCACTATCTATTTTACATTAATCTGTGAGGAATGGGTAAAACTTTGAGCTGAGCAGTTATTGTGCCATTTATTTGTAACCCTTACACTTCCATTGGGCTCCTGAAGATTATAGATTTTTAAATATTCAGTAATTACCATGCAATAGAATCTTGCAGTTACAGGGTTTTCGCAGAACTAGACTAGGCTCTTAGGTATTACTTTATCAAGTAATTTAAATAGTGCAGTAGGATTTAGTAGCGCTGTAAAATAATCTAGAAGGAATTTTAGTCACATCCTTTACATACAAGGTTTATTATTGTCGCTCTTCACGTATAGTTGGAAATAAGTCAAAATATTGGCGTTATTTTATATGAAATTTGTTGTTGTATTTGGGTTATGATTAAGTATTTTGTAAATAATTTAATTTGTGGTTAATTTTAACAACGCGTGAATAATCAAATGGGATTTCTCTAAATAATAAGCTGTCTTTCTTTAAAGCCTATTTACCAAAATCAGCCAGTAGACCCATGGTGACCTACTTAAAAAACAAATTTAATTACAAGTCACAACGAGTTGAAAAATAATGTGCGTTTAATCTAATAAAATACAATTTAAATTTTCTGCAAAATAAGAATATAGCGAAACATACATTTTTATAAGTAAATAAAAAAGGGCACTTACTTAAAAAACCTGTAACATAATAATTTGAATTAAAAAGTAGTACAAGGAATGTAAATATTTAAAAAAGTTTGCTTGGTTTCAACATTAAAACCTTACGGGATTGTGGGCAAGCCACAAAGGAGAACACAATGCTGGCTTAAACCGGTTTAAACCTGAGTATGTGGCAAGTTGGAGAAAGTTTTAAAGGTTATGTGTAGCAGCTAAATCGCCAATGTGGTTGGAACTTAGGTTTATAGAACTATTTCAACATTCAACGGTAATGTACCTAACTTAATTTCTCTACTCGTATTTATAAAACTAAAGTACTGTATAAAATAAAACTAACACCTTCACTGCGGCTCAATGCTGAGTGATCTAGAGTACTCTCACGGTGCCTCTATTTCGTAATACGTCTGTCCCAGCCAACTTGTTAAAGTAACGTAAACTATTGTCTAGGTATAATACACGTGGGTAACGCCTTCACTGCGGCTCAATACTGAGTGATCTAGAGTACTCTCACGCTGCCTCTATTTCGTAATGCGTCCGTCTCAGTCAACGTGTCAAAGTAACGTAAACTATTGTCTAGCTATAATACACGTAGGTAACGCCTTCACTGCGACTCAATGCTGAGTGATCTAGAGTACTCTCACGCTGCTTCTATTTCGTAATGCGTCCGTCTCAGTCAACGTGTCAAAGTAACGTAAACTATTGTCTAGCTATAATACACGTAGGTAACGCCTTCACTGCGACTCAATGCTGAGTGATCTAGAGTACTCTCACGGTGCCTCTATTTCGTAATGCGTCCGTCTTAGTCAACGTGTCAAAGTAACGTAAACTATTGTCTAGCTATAATACACGTAGGTAACGCCTTCACTGCGACTCAATGCTGAGTGATCTAGAGTACTCTCACGGTGCCTCTATTTCGTAATACGTCCGTCCCAGCCAACGTGTTAAAGTAACGTAAACTATTGTCTAGGTATAATACACGTGGGTAACGCCTTCACTGCGGCTCAATACTGAGTGATCTAGAGTACTCTCACGCTGCCTCTATTTCGTAATACGTCCGTCTCAGTCAACGTGTCAAAGTAACGTAAACTACTGTCTAGCTATAATACATGTAGGTAACGCCTTCACTGCGACTCAATGCGGAGTGATCTAGAGTACTCTCACGGTGCCTATACTTCGTAATACGTCTGTCCCAGCCAACGTGTCAAAGTAACGTAAACTACTGTCTAGGTATAATACATGTAGGTAACGCCTTCACTGCGGCTCAATACTGAGTGATCTAGAGTACTCTCACGCTGCCTTTATTTCGTAATACGTCTGTCCCAGCTAACGTGTTAAGTAACGTAAACTATTGTCTAGCTATAATACACGTAGGTAACGCCTTCACTGCGGCTCAATACTGAGTGATCTAGAGTACTCTCACGCTGCCTCTATTTCGTAATACGTCCGTCTCAGTCAACGTGTCAAAGTAACGTAAACTACTGTCTAGCTATAATACATGTAGGTAACGCCTTCACTGCGACTCAATGCGGAGTGATCTAGAGTACTCTCACGGTGCCTCTATTTCGTAATACGTCCGTCTCAGTCAACGTGTCAAAGTAACGTAAACTACTGTCTAGCTATAATACATGTAGGTAACGCCTTCACTGCGACTCAATGCGGAGTGATCTAGAGTACTCTCACGGTGCCTCTACTTCGTAATACGTCTGTCCCAGCCAACGTGTTAAAGTAACGTAAACTATTGTCTAGGTATAATACACGTGGGTAACGCCTTCACTGCGGCTCAATACTGAGTGATCTAGAGTACTCTCACGCTGCCTCTATTTCGTAATGCGTCCGTCTCAGTCAACGTGTCAAAGTAACGTAAACTATTGTCTAGCTATAATACACGTAGGTAACGCCTTCACTCCGGCTCAATACTGAGTGATCTAGAGTACTCTCACGCTGCCTCTATTTCGTAATGCGTCCGTCTCAGTCAACGTGTCAAAGTAACGTAAACTATTGTCTAGCTATAATACACGTAGGTAACGCCTTCACTGTGGCTCAATACTGAGTGATCTAGAGTACTCTCACGCTGCCTCTATTTCGTAATGCGTCCGTCTCAGTCAACGTGTCAAAGTAACGTAAACTATTGTCTAGCTATAATACATGTAGGTAACGCCTTCACTGCGGCTCAATACTGAGTGATCTAGAGTACTCTCACGCTGCCTCTATTTCGTAATGCGTCCGTCTCAGTCAACGTGTCAAAGTAACGTAAACTATTGTCTAGCTATAATACATGTAGGTAACGCCTTCACTGCGGCTCAATACTGAGTGATCTAGAGTACTCTCACGCTGCCTCTATTTCGTAATGCGTCCGTCTCAGTCAACGTGTCAAAGTAACGTAAACTATTGTCTAGCTATAATACATGTAGGTAACGCCTTCACTGCGGCTCAATACTGAGTGATCTAGAGTACTCTCACGCTGCTTCTATTTCGTAATGCGTCCGTCTCAGTCAACGTGTCAAAGTAACGTAAACTATTGTCTAGCTATAATACACGTAGGTAACGCCTTCACTGCGACTCAATGCTGAGTGATCTAGAGTACTCTCACGGTTCCTCTATTTCGTAATGCGTCCGTCTTAGTCAACGTGTCAAAGTAACGTAAACTATTGTCTAGCTATAATACACGTAGGTAACGCCTTCACTGCGACTCAATGCTGAGTGATCTAGAGTACTCTCACGGTGCCTCTATTTCGTAATACGTCTGTCCCAGCCAACGTGTTAAAGTAACGTAAACTATTGTCTAGGTATAATACACGTGGGTAACGCCTTCACTGCGGCTCAATACTGAGTGATCTAGAGTACTCTCACGCTGCTTCTATTTCGTAATGCGTCCGTCTCAGTCAACGTGTCAAAGTAACGTAAACTATTGTCTAGCTATAATACACGTAGGTAACGCCTTCACTGCGACTCAATGCTGAGTGATCTAGAGTACTCTCACGGTGCCTCTATTTCGTAATGCGTCCGTCTCAGTCAACGTGTCAAAGTAACGTAAACTACTGTCTAGCTATAATACACGTAGGTAACGCCTTCACTGCGGCTCAATACTGAGTGATCTAGAGTACTCTCACGCTGCCTCTATTTCGTAATGCGTCCGTCTCAGTCAACGTGTCAAAGTAACGTAAACTATTGTCTAGGTATAATACACGTGGGTAACGCCTTCACTGCGGCTCAATACTGAGTGATCTAGAGTACTCTCACGCTGCCTCTATTTCGTAATGCGTCCGTCTCAGTCAACGTGTCAAAGTAACGTAAACTACTGTCTAGCTATAATACACGTAGGTAACGCCTTCACTGCGGCTCAATACTGAGTGATCTAGAGTACTCTCACGGTGCCTCTATTTCGTAATGCGTCCGTCTCAGTCAACGTGTCAAAGTAACGTAAACTATTGTCTAGGTATAATACACGTGGGTAACGCCTTCACTGCGGCTCAATACTGAGTGATCTAGAGTACTCTCACGCTGCCCTTATTTCGTAATACGTCTGTCCCAGCCAACGTGTTAAGTAACGTAAACTATTGTCTAGCTATAATACAATATGTAGGCAACACCTTCACTGCAGCTCTATATGTATATTGAGTGATCTGGGGTATTCCTACTCTCACCTGTGCAGTTTTTCTCGCAGTTAATGTGTTAATACATTCTTAACTACGAAACCTAAGATTTAATTCTTGAATGATTTCAAAGGTGAAATATGCAATCCGTGTACTTTAAATTAAATTTGTAAAACTTTTATATGATAAAATACGATGTATTAGGTTCCAGGGACGTAAGAGTGTCTGAGCTAAATCCTACGCGAAGCTTTAACTGGTTCCCTCATTTTGAATGAAGGGAGTGCCTAGAGCTTTATTCTAGGAAGAGAAGAAAAGTAGGAGAAAATAAGTAGGTGTAACAAGGGAAGTAGGGAAAAGAAGGAAATAAGGGCAAAAAAGGAAATATGGGTTAGCCAGGAAGTTGCACTTTAAGGAGAGAGTAAACACAAAATCGTGTCCAGAGAGAAAGTTGTGGTTGGGGGAGTGAAGAGGAAAACATAAGTACTGTCAAGTGGAAAATAGGGGAAGGAATGAACCGAAATCGTTCCTTACTCTACATATCATACGAACATTTTACTCGGGCATCACGTTCGTCATATTTTTGGTGTTTATCTCTTATGAGCTTTGATTGGGAGAATATGAATAAATCTGATGGCAAATAAAGTAGACAACAACTTTTTTTATCACTCCACGAGGATTTATAGGTATCTAGAGTAGAAAATGTGTGTGATTTTGTAATGAGGCCCAAAAAAAATCTGAAGATAAAAATGCCAAATGTTTACAGATGTATATGAGTACATACATAGGAGGGATGTGATATGTCTTTTTATTAATTTTTTACTTAATAAAATGATATATTTTTCAATAGTTTCTTTCTTAAGGAATATTAATTCTATACAAAAATACCCTCCCTCCAGTACATACTATCCTCATGAACATACTATAAAAGTTTCGTATTTTTATCTTCAATGATTTTTCTTTGGATCTCCTCCTGAAATAGTATTTTCCTTTATATCTTCCTGTTTTCAGAAATGGTATTTTAAAGGGTTGAAGCCAAAACTTTCTTAAAAAAATGAACTATTCAAACCGAAAACCATTTGCACCACTTTAAGAGGAAACAATTATTTTAAAATACAATTAGAGACAAGTTTTGGTACTTTTAGAAAGGTATTTTCAAAAACGTCAACATACCATCTTAAAATTGACGTCAATATACATCTTAACGCTTCACTGTTTCTACAAAAACAACTTATCCATATTTCAAAAATATTAAGTCAGTCATTCATGTCAACTGGGACACGACACCTTCCATTAGCTCATTCACCGACTAACAATGTATGAATGGGGAGCTTATTACCTAGCTCTCAAGGTGTACAATGGGTCCCCTCCCGTCCCTTATAAGAAATCAAGATACGTATCATAAATTTAAAATTTCTCTAAGACACCAGCTAGAGCATATTACACTCTCGAGTACTCAAATATACAGTGCACTTCTATATTGTCATTAGTTACATAATCAGTGTTTGTTACATAGCTGTTTAATGTTAGAATAATATATTTTATTGGCTGAGCGTGAGCGAAGCCTTTCCATCGAGAAGATGGAAAAAAACAATTGACCTATACACTAGAAATAAACTTTGCAAAAAGCTACATTTCTATATAGACAACACCGAGTTCGACGATAGTGCATAGTCCATGTCAACCCAAGGGATTTGGCTGAGCGTTAGCGAACGTTTTTATATTTGTCTTATGGCAACAATAAATCGAAGAATAAATAAATTTTCAAACAAACTGAGTACAATCTTGTAAAGTTATAGTACGTGGCATAGTGAAAAATGTAGCCTAATGATCTCAAAGATATCTAAAGAGAGATTTCACCTGCAGATTTCAAATTGTACATGAAGATTCTGTTCTATACAGACAAGAATAAGTTCTATGAGAGTGCATATCCATCAATGGGATTTGGATAAGCGTCTTTGAAACGTATCACTCAGTAGGCTGGCACAATTTCTCTTTTGTGTATGTTAGGGGAGGATGTAAAAAATCTTTTTTTCTGTATGTTTGCCAGTTTGTCAGTCCGCAGGACATCTCAAGAATAAAATGAACTTTAAAATTTGCATGAAATCTTAGCGAAGCTTGTTACACATCGTGTGGTGTACTCATTCCTTCTATTATTGAATGTAGTTTTTACCGAAACTTTACGTTATAAATATCGTGAAAAAAATACTAACAGCCTTATTACTAACTCAACTTAATTACATGACTCAATTAGTTGTGTACAGGTACAAACGGTAACCATGGGTCGTTTTCTTCCTAGTTTTGAGTTTTGGAAACATTCGTGCCATTTGGCTGTCTTAGAATGTTCTTCAGGCAACCCGGATTTTCCTGACAGTGCCCACTTTGGATAAAAACCTGTGTTTGATTTGCAGGCACTATGCCTGTATAACTACCCCCAATCTCTGTAATACTAATATTTCAAGGGGCTGGACTAAATTACAGGCACAGTATAAAGCTTACACATACAAATAATAATGTGCTCGTAAAAACTGTAATGCACTTGCTTTAAATATGTGGTAGTCTGTAATATACTTAGTCACATTATAAACATACACGGTTTACGAAGCACGGTTAGTTTTATTGCAATGCCGTATCATTGGCTGAGCGTTAGCGAAGCTATCACTCGTGGAGATGGAAAATTTTAATTTCTGTCTGCACTTTATCTCGAAAACGATCTAACCTTGAAACTTTGTATGAAATTTATAAACATATTAGCAACACCACTGAGTTCGATGATGGTACATGTCACTCCATGAGATTTGGCTGAGCGCTAGCAAATACTTTAACATTGGTCTTATGAATAACTATGATGGCAACGAGACAATTGCAGAGTAAATAAATTTGCAGATAAGCTGAGCTTTAATCATGTGGAACTTTTACATGTAACTATATTAATACATGTAGATTATTCACACAGTGAAAATAATAAATAATAGTGTGAAAGTCAATGTTAAAAGTCAGTAACACGTTCTGATTCCAGCGCACTTTTGCGTTGTAGTACCTTTCCTAAGTCACCGGGACTTTTATTATTTAAACACTTCTATGAAATCTAACGAACTGGGGCAGTATAACAGATTAACAGGTTAATATTATTGTTAAGGGTTTTAGTGTTTGTTCTGCCAAAAGAACGTATTCTCCGATGTTGGTGTGATGGTACGTTGTACACAAATAAATAAGGGAAATTATTTTGTCTTAGCTCTATAAATGGAAACTACTCCCCCTTCAGTAAATCTTTAAGTTTAGTACTGAAGCAAGTAAAATCGTATCTTCTATACTCCTCCTGGTCGACCTTTCTTTATTCTTGAGCGTTCTTTGTTTTACCAAGTTCCACCTGGTTAGTCTTTACTTCCAGATGTTCCTTACTCTTGAATATTGTTTACTTCCGGATATTCTTTGATATCAGTGGAACTTCCAAGAAAGCTTAAAAACTATTATAATATACTTTACAAGGTATGAGTGTGGCGTAACAGGCTTCACTGTGGTTGCATACAACATTTCAAATTTATGGCTCATTTTATTGCCGAGATGCCCTCCAGACAGAGAGACATGCAGACTTACAGAAAAGATTTTTACATCCTCCCCCTCCTAGACAAGACAGAAATTTTTGCCAGCTTGCTGAGTTGGACATGCACCATCAAAGAAGTGCCATGCAAATTCCAAATCTGGAATTGAAATCTTTGTCGACATATCTTGCCACACGTACATACATTCAGATTTATGTTCCTTAAATTTGGTACCACTGATGTGTATAAATAATAAAAGTCCACGCACCAAGTCGTCATAAAATGATGTTGTATAATTTGGGATAGTTAGGCTACATGTGCTAATATGTCACATGTTTACACCTCTTATTAGTGTACTGAGTTTGTTTACATAATTTATTTATTCTGCTATTTTCTCTTTGCCATCACGTTTGCTCTTAAGACAAATAAAAACCACTAACTAACAGCCAAATCTGACATGCAAAATCATGAAACTCAGTGTTCTTCATATAGAAACGGTGCTTCATGCACAATTTCAAATTCGTAGGTTAGTTTGTTTTTATGATATCGTGCGGACATACAGACAGTATTGGGGGGTTTTCAGCCCCATGAGTGACAGGCTTCACTAAAGCTCAGCCAATAACGTGTATATATATTTTTTTTATCTAAAAGGTTTTGTTTAAGTTAGTTAATTTTCTCAAATGTTGAAATGGCAGTTATAGAAATTTCAACTTGAAAATATTTTTCAGAGACGCCTGACAGAGAGGGAAAAAGAGACTATCAGATTCGTCTGGAAGAAAGTGGAGGACGACTATCCGACTCATGGCAGAAACGTATTTGTAAAGTACAGATGAATCTTGTATATGTTGTAATTGGAGTGGGGGGGGGGGTTTAGCACTGTTAATATTCATTTTAAGAGTTTAAATATAAGCTTTAGTATATATACTTAACTATTAAAGTACATAATAACAATTTATATTTAAATTTGGAGGAGATACATTAATGTAGTTGATTGGTGAAAAGTGAAGCGAACTGATTGGTCTTTACGTATGGAATTTTATAATTTTAGATCAGAACAATTCGACGTATAAAAGGTTTAAAGAAACAGGCGGTTTATTAGACCAAAGGCGAAAAATAGGCCAGAAACAGGAGAGAAAACCGTGAAGAACATTCAAAATACTTTTGTAAGAAGTCCATGAAAGTCTGTGTAAAAACGTGGACGTGAGTTAAATGCAAGTTCCAGTTCAAATATTTTTGAGGAAAATCTTTAAATTTAATCGTTCTAAACGTCAACTATAGCATGTTGTTAAGCAAAGCAAGATTTATTACTCTGCTGTTATTCTGTGTTCAAATAGATTGGATCAAAATTGTATAACCTGTATTGATTTTAGTGATGAGGTTACCTTTCAATTACCTGATAATGTAAATCGTTATAACGTTCGTACATTGAACACATAAAGCAATGGATCAGAACACTGGGCAGAGCAAAAACCGATGTGTCACTTCAATCTGGGCAACCTTATGGATGTCCAGGTGCGGCACATCACTAACCGCAAATGTCGAGATTCTGGGGTTCATGGGCAATTCGATAGGTCTAGTCTACTGTGGGAGACGACTGTTGGAGTTGGTGGGGTTTGTTCCTTAAACCCAGAGGTCCTTGTTAATCTCAAAAAGGGTGTGCCACCCACTGCCTACTTTGACTTGAGGGGCTGCTTCAGAGCTGGCCTCCCCTTCTTCCTGGGAGACGTGACTTTGAGATGTAGTGCCCTAATTCTTCCTCGTGGTTCTCGATATCCCGAGGCGGCCCCTATTCCTTAACCTTACCCATTCTGAATATCCTGTCAATCCGGAAGCAGCGCAAAGGTTCTTACAGGACTAAGTGCAATTTATAAGCTTCCTGGCCTAAGAGAACGATAAAAAATAAGAAAAGAAGGATCAGAACTGCGAGTGAAACAGTTACCAAAAAAGTCCTGATCAAAGTGTGGAGGAAGTTCGCTTGGACGTCTGTTCCTCATATCGAGTGCTGATACTGTGACGTAAAATTGTTCAAAGTGACCTTCAATCCTATATAAGTCTCTTCCTTGTGTTGTATATACTTTTGTAGGTAAAGTTATCCGTGTGTGACATGACTTTGTGGACACACTGTAAAGGTTGAGCGAATGTAACTTTGATACATTTTGATCTTGGTAGCACGTTCTACGTGGAAGAAAAGCTAATATTGTTAAGTTCACTATAATAAAACTACACCATAACCATCTGGTGAACATGATGTATCTTTGCGTATTCTGGTTTTACTTCACGGATTCCAGTCTAGGATGGTACCGGTACTTGAAGTATCAAAATCCAATGTCCAGCATTCAAATCCATGTATGAGATTTGCAAGATTTCCTGTCATTGTCTAGAGTACTAGCAGGAGTCCATTGCTTGCCTTATTCATCGCGACTCCATATTTTAAAGTATACATTAGAATTAATTGCACCAATCAACAAAGTGAGAAATTTACGGATATTGTGTAATTAGTGAGTAGAAGAAGACAGGAACTTTCAAGGGGTAAGCATCCATTTAATAAAAAGATCGGGAATTAAATTGCATTTTCCTAAACATTGTTTAGAGCTTTTATAAGTTCCACTGACTAACTTTCCAATGAATATTTTAAATTTAAATTCCATGGGTTGGACAGATGTTAACTTTATTTAGCAATTGTTCATTTAGATATATCATCTGACTGTGTTTATACTCAGCTGTGTCTCAAGAACGTAGCCAGGAAAACATTTGGGGGGGGGGAGGGTCCAGACAACTGATATTTTCCGTAGTGGTCAGAGTATTTAAGTATTTTGTTCCTTAAAAATTCTTGACCCGTTTCCTTGTTGAGAACGATCTTTCAGTACTACATGTCAGTATAATCATTTACTAAAAAATTAATTGCGAAATTTTAAAAAATGGGGGGGGGGTCCGGATTCTTGGACCTCTTAGCTGGCTACGTCCTTGCTGTTCCTCACTCACTTAGTATATTCCCAAGTAATCAAGGACCTGAAAGGGCCTTCTTTTGGATCTTGTAGTCCCAGCCATCTGCTCGATAACTCTTGATAGAACGGTTCTAGAGACTGAAACTTGAAATATATATATATATATAATTTCAATAAACATTGAATCACAAAAAGTACTTGCTCCGCCGGGAGTCGAACCCGGATCTCTCACTTGCCGGGTGAGAGAGATATATATAGGATAATAAGGATAATGTATACGATAATATAATAAGGATGAAACTTATGTTCCTATATATATATATATATATATATAATATTCAACTTGGTCAAGAAATATATTTATATTGAAGTCAAAAGATTAAACAGCAGTCCGTCTGTCTGTCTGTCCGTATGTCAGTCCAGCTGTGCAATATATCTTGATAGAATGATCGTAGAAATTTGAAACTTATGTGTTCTTTCCCGTCCAAGAAAGAAATATATTGATTTTTGGGTCGAAGATTAAAAGGACAGTCCGTATGTGCGATAGTTCTTTCGTTATGTTCTGTCCTTAATTAATGCGTTGTTTCCTTTTATTAAAACTACAGTTAAACAATAATTGGAATGCAGTAAACTGGATAATTTCATTAAATGCTGTATAAAGGCTAGGGTAATCCAATTTAAAATCCAAATCGCTGTGGTTGCCGCAATCAAAGGCTTTCAGTAAGATAACTATAGTTCAGTATGGCACTCACACTGATTGCCATTCGCTCTGAAAGACGCAACTCTACGATGTTCTATTTACTGAGTACTAAAATAGCACCTTAAAAACGGTCAGTGATTTAAGACGATACATTGTCTGATACAATTATTTTAGAAGCTGAGAAGTTGTTTTACAATTAAACTTTAACCCTCATTATGTATTTTAGCTATGTTCACAAATTTTGTAAATCTGCTCACAGTCTATTTGGTTACCTCGTTTTCTCTTATATGGTACGTTTATAAGACCTGTAAAAATCCATGGCACTTTGTACGGGTACAGCAAGTAAATTGCCTTCGTATGTTATTTGGAATAATTGGTCCATTTTACAATCCTTACTCGCAAAAATTTCAATAGGAATGCAATTACAAATAAGCTGCGTAAGTGGTGCAATAAGTTTCGATAACATAATCCACTACGTTTAATAACTTTGCAAAAACACTTTTATAACTCCTGCAGCACACAAATTATACTCAACTAAGTGTAAATCCAAGTATAGACATCAGGCCTACAGATATTCTGATTTATTTTTTATATGTGTTCTCCAGTCGTGGAAGATTGAAACGATCACAAAGTAAATAGTGCTACAAGCTGGACTGGGCACTCCACCGCTAGAATGCGCTAGTGTTATTCCTTTTATACACGCAGACTTGGTATTTTACACCGACATTACACAGAGTGGCAACCTTCTCTGCCTCTTGTTAAAGAGGTTAGGGCTTTTGATATAGTTACTGACAATTATCACACTGCTTACGCTCCTTATCTGTGATTGCATTCTTATCAAAATTTTTGCGATTATCTTTATCTTTCTCGCGCATGGCAAGGCGTTGTCGGCTGTGGCCATTTTGAAAGCAACATTGAACGGAACATTTAATTTCCTTTGAAGGCTATCCTACAGCCAAACCTAGTAACTACCGCGTAGTGCTTATGTAACAGCTGTGTTTACTGGTCCTGATACTAACCTCAAAAAGAAGTCTGAGTCCGGATATCCTTTGTAACTTATATTTCTGCAGTGTGTTTGAAAAGTCTGTAAATGCATTTCTATTAACCATTGTAGATAGAAATAATAATAATGTGTTTTATTGCGTATAAACACAAACATATTATCGTAACCGCCAAAGTGAACTATATACTATAATCTTGCGTTCATTCACTAAATTTTGAACCTCACATATACATACAATTTTTACATTCAGACCAATTCATTCCGAACTTTTTTCCCGCTCTAGCACCAATGTTAGTCAGCCAATTATGTGGTCTCCCAAACGTGCGTCATAACTAGTCTATGCTGTTCTTTAGAAATTAACGTGATTTTGATACAATTTTTAAATACTTTGGGCATCGCAGCATCTTTTATTGAATTGGGCAATTGGTTGACAAATTGAACTCCTGTCTGAGAAGGCAATCGCTAGTAAACTACCGTTCTGTATCTCCCGGTTCGGTAGTTATCTATCCTCTAGTTTCCTAAGAGTGTATGTCCTTATCTCTTATAGGATTGCACTTTGTCTTGAAAAAAGAAACGTTTCTAAAATAGGATTAGGACAATGCCAACAATTTCAGATTTGTGAATGGTGGTCAGCACGACGACTCTCTTAGTTGCAGTTTTACAATTATTCCGATTGCTTTGTTTTGAAGGAAAAACAGCCTAGAAAAATGTATGTTTGCACAACCTCCCCACAAATCTATGCCATAGGAGAGATTTGAGTAGATTAGTTCATAATAATTATGTCGTCATCAGCACCTAAATTGGGCAGTACTTTAATACTTGTTTCAGTACATAAATTGTAGACTGAGCATAATTTTGCACAAAAGCTGTCTACTTGACAATCCCATGTCAACCCTCGATCAAGGAATATTTCAAGGAACTTTGTTGAGCAGACTTCTTCAGTCTTGGTTTCGTCCAAGATGACTGTTGGACAAAAGTCTAAATCTGTCTATCGCAGACAAAATGTAATAAAAGCTTATTTTCAACAAATAAACATATAGAACATATAAACTTGCGCAGTGTTGTATAGCTATTCTTAAATATTTTATGCACTGACAATCACTTGCCTACATTTGAGGGGGGTTGGCCCATGGAGGAACTCGTAGAAATCTTAAATGTAAGCATGTGATGGTGGTTATTGCATAGACAACTAATTAAGATATTACACTGCGCAAAGTTTATGGGGTTTTATTTGTCGTTGTTTTAAAATATTAAGGCGCTTCCAAACGTTTTATACAATTTATATACGTTACACACATGGCAAGGCATAGTTATCTATTATTAGCTTATAACTATGTACTTTTAAGAAATCATGCGATTGTTTGATTGATCAAATTCCAGCTGTCTCCCTTTTCATACAGTCTATTTTAATTCTGCAACGATACTATAATATTAAAGTACTAGCGGTTCCCCGCGGCTTTGCACGCTTTTTGTAAGCTTTGCCCGTGTATGAGCACTTCTGGTTCAAGTGAATTATATTTCCAACGCCGATCTAGAGTTTTCCAATCTATCAAAAGTGTCAATCCATTTTACATGTACATGTACTTTATTATATAGTGGTCTAACACTCAAGCTTTAAGTTAAACCAGGAATTGATTTTAAAGACAAACTTAGCGCCTTTGGCTATTTAATAAACGTAACTGTGTCGTGATTGCAGTTTATAATGTGTAGGCGCTTTGAAAATTGATCTTTGCTGCGTCGCCTGTGGCCAGTTTCATCAATGGGCATAGCATATAAAACTTCTCCGTGAAAAAATACAGATACATACACATTTTTATAATGATCGGTCAAATATTTTATGAGTCTGTCAATGTCATATATACAAACATAATCTTTTGTTCATACAGATTGGTAACAAATCCCTATTTTCATGTTCCTGCAGTGAACAACCAAGTGAGGTTCCGAAAGTGATACTAGTATCGGTTACTATTTCAAGACATTTTATCCCAATCCAATTTATAAATAACAGCCTTTTGTTCATATAGTATAGTGTTTTTACAAAAACAAGCTATAAGTTACAGGGATTCTTCGAAAATATTTTCTTAATCACTTTGCAAAAACACTTGTATAAATAGTTAAAATATAGCTTGGATGTCCAAATACTAATATTCTGGCATTTTCAAGCCTGAGCAACTCACCTATACTTTGTCATTTGCTCGTTTTAATGTTTTGTTCTACACCAGTTTATCATATTAATTTTGGTTTTATATAGTTTGAATTTGTTAATAAACATTGCAGTCTTGAAATAAGCGGAATCGTGAAATTTGCATAATGGAAATAGAGCACATTACCACTTTTTACGACGTGAGAAGAAAACGAAAGCTAATTTATTGGAATTTTTGTTTCGTACTCCATTTTACACTTTATTTTAAAATGAGAACAAGTGAATGTTTTCATACTTTCTGTGACACCCGATGGTCAAAACTATTCTGCCCTTTCATTTGTTGAAATTATTCCAACGCATTTAGTGCGTCTATGTAAAGTTGAAATGGGTAGGACGATATCGCCACTTGCAAGCAATGGTAGAGCTCAACCCCAAACAACATTGGGCCTCAAATCTCGGACATGAATAAGACTGGGACTAGAATTTGAAAGTTGGTACCAGGATTGGAATTTGTAACTGGAACTGGAACTCGCAGAATATGCGACTAGTTTACCGGATATTTGTGGGGCGTCTGATTTGAATAACGACAGAACTTAGTAATTAGTTATTCCTCGCAGAGCGAGCCACCGTACGACTTAAAAGTAACTCTAGTTTTTAAAATTTAATTATTTAAGGTAATCTTAAATTGTATTACCTATTTAGTTATTATACAGGAGCGATACTAATACAGTGCTGTATACAACGTAGGTTGTATTTGTGTAGGTCTATAATTGATTAGGAGATATCAATATCCAGTGTCAACATATCAATATTGTATACATGATAATTTCTATCACGATCGACAATAACATTCCCAACAAATCATAAAATATCTAAAACACTTGTCGACACAGCTTTCTGCAAAATACTGAATAAGCTAACCTCACCAAAAGTTTTAAAATACGCGTGCACTTGTGAAGCCATTTAATCCCGGTGTGACAGAAAGAATTTCCCTCTTCGACACCCAAGTTCCCTACGCCAACTAGGCCTTCTCCTCCAACGCCTCGCTGGGGGACTCTTCTTTCAAACATTCCTCGCTGTGGAATTCCTTGTTAAAAGATTCCTTGCTGTGATACAATTCAATATTCGACGTTATGGGACTGTTCCGTGATTTTATTGCTCTGTGTCACAGCAATGAATCCCACAACGAAGAATTAAATATCAAATATTCCCACAACTACGCGTCTTGTGACACGCTGAGCTAGTATACGCCTTGTAGTGAGATTCCTTGCTATGTGATTCCAAGCCTATCAATGTAATGTCAGTATATAAAGTATGAATTTGCATAAATAGCAACAGAAAAAAATAAATGTATACGACTTTTCCATGTGAATGTACACCTTCCTCTTAGTGATGTGTTTCATATAAACATGACTCCAGATTCTAGGAGTCAAGTCAGCTTTCTAAAACTGCAAAACTGCAAAAACAATGTTTTCATTTATTTACATTGGATCAACCCTTCCTACCATAGCTACGTTATAATCTTTCAGATGATCATGGAAAATGCGAAATTAACAAACTGAAAAATGACATTTCAGATTGTTCGATGACTACCCCTACTTCAAAAAGTTCTTCAAAAGCGCTATAGGAAATTTTGATGACCCCTTTATGAGTCCCAGGTTCCAAAAGCACATGCTGCAAGTGCTCTTGCCAACCTTTGGCGGGATCATGGACAATTTGGATTTCCCGGAGGCGGTCAACGAGGCAGTAAAGCGGTTGGCAGTCGCCCACAGGAGGAAAGAGATTGGGTTGGCCAAAGAGCACATTGATGTAAGGACATTTCATTTTGAGCATTTCTTGATATGTTTACAGCGGAATTTGGTGTGAAGCGATGTGTGACCAAGTTTGAATCAATGAACAAAAGGTTTCATATTAAATTGTGTTTTATTATATCGCTCCTATTTTGTAAAGATGGTCACATAAATACTGATAACCTTAGTTAAAAATAGAAAAAAAGAACTAAACTATCTAGAGAAGATTATTCTCTTCTATTATTATAGTAATATTTAATGCAGTATACATTTGTATCTTTAAAAAACAACTGGATTGGGGCAACTTCTTACAATTCAAGCAAGATCCATTTTTAAAATATTAGTATTTTTTGATAAAATATAATAGGTTTTACGTTCATGAACTTATTTTTAAACTTTATTTTCAATTTAAAACATTTTAAGTGTTGAAAACCATAGAATTAAAATTTTTTAGGCTATGAAACTGTGTAAAAGCAGTCTGATTAATCAGTGCTGTAGTCTTCTAAAACTGTTGTGTGGTCTGGTCCCCTCTTTATAATGGTCACATTTCGCTTTTGGAGAGGATACAAAGGAGGTTTTTGCGTTTTGTTGGAATGAGAATTGGTTTTCCCTATCTTGAAGTGCCCTTTGAAGACCTTACTAATCATCTTGGACTCATGTCCTTACGCAACAGAGGACGACTTCAGGACGCAACGTTTTTGTTTTTAACCATTTTATTGACTCTCCTAATCTCCTCAGTTGAATCGATTGCCGCATCCCTACTGGAACTCGCTTTAGAGACAGACATATTTGGTCGCAGGCAACGTGATAGAAACTATGAATACTTTGCTCCTGTGCCTCGACTCAAGCGCCTTGGCTATGAACTTTCCCTTAAATCGGACTTCTTTGAAGAAATGAGTCTCATCAAAAGAGGAGGGTTCTCCATTTTTTTAATCCTACGTAGGTGAAGACGCGTCCCTTATTGTGGTTGGTTTGTTGTTGTTGTTATAATTGTTGTAATGTCTGCCACTTGAGTTTATTGTGTTTCACATTATTCTTGTTGTATTTAATATGTTTACTGTTTGTTATATATTGTTTCAAAATGGTTGTACCGCTGTTAAATAAATAAATAAAGATTCGAGTGAATATCGCAAGGGCTGAAAATGTGGAACGATTTTTTAAGTTATGTTTTTCTAGCTTGATAAACTTATAACCCATCGTCAGACTAGAATAGTATCATATTCAGATAGCTAAATAAAGGGGCTGTATGTCAGGACTTCGAGACTCTCTGTAAATAAGAAATCAGCTAAAGACGATTTAACATTTATTATATGTCTGATGGTTGGTTTTAAGTTTGTCAAGCTTAAAAATATGATTATTTCATATTTTAACCCTTTTTATATTCTCCCATTTCGATATCCAACAAAACCAGTGCGGCTGACGATCAATTTTAAAAAAGCTCAAGGGAAAGTTCTTTATCTATTTCAAGACAAATTAAGTCATGTGTTTATACAATGCAAATTCCCTCTGGACTTAACAATATCTTTAAAATTTCATATTGATGAAACATATACGAAACAATACGTAAATTAAACAAATTGTTATCTTTGAATTGGTGACAAGGTGCTGATTGGACCTTAAGATTAAAAAAAAAATCGATGATGTTTATCAAACTCAAAACAAGTTGGCAATGATTCAAGCCCCGTCAGTTTAAGGTGTATATTTTTTATAGAGATAAGGTATTTCAGGTTGAATTTGATTTTATCAAAATGCTCTTACAATTTAAAAATCTACATCACGTTTCATAAGAGATAGGTTACTTACTAGGTACCTCTTTGTTTTCTGTCTTGAAATCACCAAATAAGTAGCTTACCAATAAAAAGTATACAGGGTGTAAATTAAGTCTTGATACGCCTGGATATATATTCCAAACGGATTGAGATATCGATGTCAAATGTACACCAAACCTGTTAAAATACTTTTTTGGACTGTTTGAAGGATAGAAATATCCCTTCCCCTTTTCAAAGGGGGAAAAGGCGGTTCACTTAAAATTTTTAAATTACAACCCTATGAAAGGTCTTGTGAAAGGCAAGTTCAAAAGAAACACAATGACATAAAAAAAACATCTCGACAACGATCCTAAAAAGTTATGGACAAACAATTCCTTACACCCTGTGTATATCAAATCTTCGCACTTTGGCCGAAAAGAACAGTAAGGAATACCTCTATAAGGCATACAATTTAAAATAGATAATGACAGGTACAAGTTAAAACATGTAGAAATACCTAAAAAAATCGAAATTATTCTTTTATGTGCAGAAATTTTTAATTTATGAAGTGGCTGATGATACACCGCTTTGAGAAAGTCCATGAAATTACTATTTATTTTTGTTCCATTACAGTCGTGATTTAATTGTCCTTAACTAGATGCATGAATTTGACTATGGCACGAATTTTCAGCATACTTGAATAAGTTTTTGTAAACTCAATAACTAAACATGTTCAGACCTATTTATTTTTATTTTGTTTTAATGTTTTTGTAGAAAGCAAATTAAAATGTTGTGTAATTTTTTTGATGTCTTGTTCCAGATTCTAGGACAAGTGATACTTAGTATTATCAAGAGGGACGTTTTAGATTGCACGGAGGAACAAGAGGAGGCCATGAAAAAAGTGCTGTCGATTGTGGTTGGAATGTTTTGCGAAGCCCTTGAAGGAAGAACTTTTTGAAAAAAAAAAAAAAAATTAAACTACGTTCATTTCATAAAATTCATCAATTTAAAATTATTTGATTTATGATTATGTAACTTCATAATAAAACTATTTGTATCTGGGCAATTTAAAGTAATTAAACGATTTAGGTTTAAATCACCATTTAAAAAAGAAATAACGAATAGCATAAATTATACGAGCAATCTGATGATGATGGTAATTTGTAAACGTATCTGGAAAATAAAAAACTCTAGTAGCAAAAATGGACTTTATTATTTACAGTTTACTGAATCGCCGTGTTAGAAAAGCCTTTTTGAAAATAAATAAATGACATAAACTAATACTGATTGTACTTTAAGTTGTATTAGAGATACCTCTTTCGTTTTAAGTTCTGCCTTTATTTTGTATTTATAAATTTTTTAATAGAACGATAAACCATGTACAAGACATGTTACGACCTGAAAGTAGAATGGAATTGTTCCATAATTTAGATAGACTCAAGAAGTTCCACAACAGTATGATTCCCCTCTGTCAACCAATTATAAACCTCTTCCGAGTTTTTATTATTCATGTAATTGTAAAAGCCCAGAGTGCTTTCTAAGCTTTCGTTAAAATATTTTACACGCAATTGAACCTGGTGAAATATTAAAATAAATAAAAATACCAAGTATAACATTATGAATTTAATTTAAAAAATAAAATCTCTTAATTTTTATTAACTATTCGCAATTTTACTATACCAGAGAATTATGCATATTCTAGGCGGGGACGTAATTTGTGTTCCTATGGAGCATTTATATGTAACAAATCGCTAGAACTATAAAAAGTCGTTGTGGGCTAAAAAAACTACTTTTTTATATTTAAATCATGAGTTTTAAAAATTACAGGTTGGCTTTACTGGCGAACATAACGATTTTACCCTTTAGTACAACAGGGAGTAACCTAAAACAGTGTTAAATTTCAAACACCTTCATGCCCTTATAGTATAGAACTTTAAATGTGTCATGTCCTTATAGTCATAGAATTTAAGATGTGACTTGTCCTTATAGTCATAGAATTTAAGATGTGACTTGTCCTTGTAGACATAGAATTTGAGATGTGGCTTCTGTACTTCAAGTAAGAAGTAATCTAAGATATGATTTATACGCATCCAAACACTTTTGGAATTACTGTTAGGCTGTTCGGAAAAATAATTTCTAATTTTTGTAATTCATCTTTTAAATATATAGAACTATAAACTTTACAAGGTAAAATCATATTATTAATGGGATACATAATAGGTAGAATCATAATTTTGGATGCATATTATTAATGTCGTTATCATTGAGACATCTTCCATATGTCTGCGACCAAAAAAGGGTGTTTGAATGTTAACAATGTTGTAATGGGATAACATTTAAGATCGTTTATGGTAACCGGTTCCTAAGTAAATTATTATTGGGTCCAATATGCTAAAAACTATGTGGCCTTAAGTGAAAAATACTCGCCATTATGAAGTAGTGAGTGTAACTCTACTGATATTCCAATTGATGTTAAAAATATTCGTCAGTCTGTTTATGTAAGTTGAAAGGAGTGGAGATATTTCTTAGTTGGCTGAAGGTTCACCAACCAATGACTAATATGATGGACTTTAATTAATATGACTTCACTATCAAAATGCCAAGATTGTTCCTTTTGAAAGTTGTACAGATGGGTAAGATGTGTTCACATCGCCTTAAAAGGTCTTCTTGTAGACCATGTCGCATAGTCTGATGAGATGGGGCGCGTAATAGTTATTGCACCAAAAAACTATTACTGATATCAGGAAATGCTGGAAAATCGGTGTTTTCCCCCGCCGGGAAGTGCAGTAAGCAAGAATGGGTTTTAGAGATAAGTACTCATCCCGGTGTTGATAAGTAACCTCAGGATATTCCAGGGGGTTTCAGTTCTGGCTGGCGTATACCTTTCAGTTGCACCTACACTGGGCACAAGCAGCAAAAGTTGATTTACTTAAATCTACTATTACTATATTACTATATTGACATCTAAGTAACTAATAATATTGACATCTAATAATAAGGGGTAACCCTATGGATGTCAATATTACTAAACGCAAAATGTCGAGATATTGGGGTACAAGGGTAAATCGATAGATCTAGTCTACTATGGGGGATGGCTGTTGGAGTTGGTGGGGCTCCCTAAGTGTTAAAGGCGTGGCACCCCTGCCCGTTTTGACTGGAGAGGCTGGTACTGAGCTAGCTTCCTCTTCATCCAAGGAGACATGACTGAGATTAATGGCTAAAATTCTCTCTTATGGATCTCGACAGGAGGCGACGTCTACCCCCAACCTTACTCATCCAGAATATCCTGTCACTCCAGAAGTATCGCAGTAGTCCTTTAAGAACTAAGTGCAATTTCTCAACTTCTCGTCGTAAGAGAAACACTCAGGGTATCTTGGAATTATCTCATCATTGAGCTGAAGGTATTCGATGATGACTTTGTTGAAGATCCAAAGCTGGACATGTTGCTTCGAAATTTTATCCCATTGGGTGTGAATTTGAGTTTTCTCGTATCTTCGCGTTTCTACCGTTCGATATGCAAGTGTCCATGTCTTTTTTAAGAATGTGCTGCTACCATGATCACAGATTATCAAACTTGGCAGAAAACATAAAATATGAAATGTGCGTACAAAAACATCTTCAGCAAATTCAGATTACACAACATTTTTAGCGATTAACTTGTAGAGAAAAGGTTGGGCCCAGTTAGGTAACAAAAGTCTAACTCATCTTTTTTTAGAACCTTGTGAAACATCATAATACTCTCTGATTCTTTGAAAAGTTTCACGACACCTGACCGGTCTCACATTCTTACCCCCCACCGTGGGCTTTGTGACATTTCCAAACGTGACCGGCATTTTTCGGGGACCAAATGAGTTGGACGCTCTTTTTGTTGTTGGTATCGTTCGATAGGGCAGGTAAAAAATCAACCTAGCACAATCCTCTAGACCCAACAACCGTTTCTGAAATAGGGACAGAACAAAAAAGTGACTCTTCCAAAAACAAGAATACACGTGTTTTGGCCAAAATTTAAGATATAACACTTTTCTCTAAACTCGATTTTCCATTATTTCTTAAATATAACGTAAAACCAAAATATTTTAATTTATTGATTACGCACACTTACGGATTGAAATGAAGCGACTTATCTTGATGTTACGATGTAAGATCCCAGGTACCCGCTCCACTGAAGTAGCAAATCTAGCAAAGAATCAGTGTTTTTTACTGATTTATTAGTTTCACTTCTTGACCGTGAGTTGTCCTATTTTCGGTTTTACAAGAAGAAGTCGTAAGTGTTTAAAATAAGTAAAACATCAACTATTTCACTAAGTAAAAACTCTTAGACTAGTAGATTTCTTTCGTAAGACTTTCCGTAAGGAGGTTGATCCCTTCTGAAACAAGCCGAGCCTACGAAAATTATAGTTAATTTCTCGCCGAACAGATTAAAAAGATTGTGGATGTAAACAGCGATAAACGACGCAATATGTTTTAAGCACCTGTTTAAAATATTACATAAGAACATTTTGTATACACAAGATTGATTTCCACATATCAGAATAATCTCTATCATGATACACGAAGAATTGTAAAACGTGAACAATCGGTTTGACTTATAAAATACATGTCTTATTAAATTTAAAATTTAAATCAAAAGTATGTCCTATTAAAGTGGACTCAGTAGTATCCCACATTAGCTAGCGGAGTGCAGCATTGCTGCGTGAAATCTAAGTTATAAATCAGGAACTTCCTTCATATATTGTCCTACATTAGCAACCCCAGCAGTAACTTCTAGTGTAGTCCTGCATCTGTGTTTCGAGAAACTGAACTAATCTGAATAGTTTGAGTGAACAAGAATTGTTTGGGTTCGGTGTCTTTGTAGAAGAAAATCAAACTCATTCACTCACTCACTCATTATCACTAATTCTTCAACTTCCCGATGCCTCAGAAAGTCGGAAATTTGGCACACGTATGTCTCATGATTTAAATAGAAACACTAAAGCAGTCTCATATGAGTATCAAGTATTCGTAGGTGTTGAAATGAGATTGATAATCATTACAGAATTTTTTTCAAACTCGATATTCTAGAAAGATGAAATTTCAAAAACACATGGCTCAAGATTTATAAAAATATTTCCGACACCGGAGAAACCGCTTTTTGACCAAAGTAAAAATTTCTAGAAAGACGAAATTTCTGTTTCTCATACTTCATCACTTTAAAAGAGAAAAAGAATGTTTACAAAGATCAATTACTCATAGAGCTATAAATGGATTTAGACCCGCTAGAAGAACTAGGCCTAAATCTTTATTTTTCAACTGGCCCATGGCCTAGGACAATGAAATTTGAAATACACGTGCTCAAGCATTACCGGCATTTGAAATACCTTAAACCGGAAGTAAATTACAATTGCCGGAAGTAGTCACTTATTTACGAAGAAATCTTTTCAAACCTAAACTTTCTTGGTGGGAAAAACGAGGCGAAAGCTACTTTGGCACTAAAAATACCTCAGACCGAAGGTATAATACAATGTCCGAAAGAAATTTTTTTTTTTTAGTAAATGTCATAGAAAGATGAAATTGGACACGTATAAGTTTCAAGCTCTCATAATAAAAAGAATATACTTTCATACAGATACATCACAACATAGGGGTTGAAATCGAATTAAAACCAATAAAAGGATTATATTTTTAGTCCTCAACTTTTCGATGACCTAGAAAGATGAAATATTATGCATGTGTTTTATACCCTCAACATATAAAGGAATTTTCATAAAGATCAAACATTCATAAGGTCGCAAACCGTAGAAAAACAATATATTTATGTTTCAAATTCCCGAAATAAAAATTGAAGAAATAATTCTTATCGTGTTGATAAAATGGTGATTATTATATTTTAACGTGAATTATGAATTAATTTATGGTGGTTTGAGAAATGATGATGATATATAACTATGATGCAAACACATTTGGCCCGAAATAGTCCTTTTAGACGTACGTAGGTATATATTTTCTTGATCGGGGAACAACGTAAACGAATACTATTACTGACAGTATTCAATATACTGAAGCTGTGTGTAACTTATGAACTCAAGGTGAAACTGGAGAATGCACATAGTTGAATATAATGTAGTATATTTTTATATATTAATGTCCAATAAATATTAACGAGGAGCACTCCTTCTCTGTTTCAGGAGCAAATATTCTTGTTTCCCGCAGAATCATACCATCAGCGGTACCCTCATTCTATGTTTTACATTGCAGCATTTAAAGGTGTTCTGAGACAGGGTTTTTTCATGCAAACTTTCAATAATCAACTTTGAAAGAGATTTAAATGATAATAGGAATTCGGACGTTTAATATTTTTATGTGATAAAAGAGTAGAAAACTACGTTTCGAGAATTGGAATCTATCCTCTTCTTCAGAAGTCATAAATCGTGTAACTCTATAAAAGATAATACTTCGGTAACTTATGTATATATGTTTGCGCTTGTTTAACCTTACGTATTAGGATTTTCGGCTGAAGAAGGTCGACTCCAATCCTTGAATCGTGGTGTTCTTTTCTTTATAAGATATAACAATGACTATTGTCCAAAATCGTGTTATCCTCTGAAAGTCAGTCAACGCCAATTAAAAATTGTAATCAAAGAACTCACGAAATTAATACAAACCTGGATGATACTGCTGCTGAGAGATCTTTTTGATATATTTTCATCAGAGATTTTGATACAACTTCTCAGACATACTTTAAAAGCAAAGTTGTCAGTTTTTGTGAGCTACGTGAAAGACAAACTAGTAACTAGATGCTTCCCGGAACCACACAGAGTTTTGTAGCAATAATCTCGTCACTCGAAGAGTCATTCTCTGTTTTGAACAGTGGTTTATGACCTGTTTCAGGCAATCTTCATTCCTCCTCTATACTTCTCTTTCAGTATTCGAATGTCTTGTTCCAAAATCCATTAAAGAAGAACGTATGTAGCATCACATCGTTTTACATGTTCCTTTCAATTTTGTAACAACGAGTAAACAACGTTATAAAGGATGATGGTAAAACCACCATAATATTTTTTATGGTGGTTTTAACTTATTCGTTAAAACCACCATAAAAATATTGCATCATAAAATGCAAAGTGAGGAGTTAAGATAAGTCGGTTTTTGATATTGTCAAGAGCATGTTGCTACGGTCTATCTGAAATTTGTAAAGTTTTTGATTCAACAGTTTGTTTAATGGTTTCATAACAGAACTTTAGGAACGATTTTCCCATTAGTATCTTTATAAACTTTTTATTCAATTAAGATAACTTCGAGGTTTCATTTCTGTGATGGTTTGTCCTTTCTCGATGCAATTCTATTTCATGTGATGACTCCCAAATCACATTAAAACACATTTTAGACTGAAAAAATACCTTAAAATATTAATTTAAGTTTATATAATTGCTTCAGTAGTTTATTTAGAACCTTAATTAAGATTTATTCATGTTGTGATTGTGTATTCTCTATCGTAGATATAGTTAATTTATAAAACCACGTTTCTTTGATTCAGAACTTTTTAACTTACCACTGTCGCAGAGCTGACACCGTGAACGCAGTGGATTCTAAATGCACACTGGTAAATTAACATTAATGTGTATTTTGGTGAAAGTTGATCGTTGAATATCGATTAATCGTTCAACACTTTAATAATGTGTTAACCAAATTTGGGTTAGGAAAATTTTGTATGTTCGTTCAATTCGAAGTCCTTTAAGATAACTCCTTTATATACAGAAAAAAGTAGAATTTTATTTGAGTCCTCAGTAAATTACAGGCATTTAGAGTAAGAATTGAACGGCAAAGACCCAAATAAAAATGGCTGAAGATAAAAATGTGAAATGTTCTTTGATTGCCAAAAAAACACGACTGCACTACACATACCAGATCTTTGGCAGATAGGGTTGATTCAATGCGAATGTTGAGTTTCATTCCATTTCACATTCCGCTCAGTGCAGCGTCTTAATCTGGGATTCTGATTTATAAATGATGCTAAGGGTTCGTTTTGAACGTCTTCGTTGTCGACTTTTTCGATCTCTTAAGACGGATGTGAACTCCAGATTCCAGGAGTAAAAGTTGTGACAGTGTCAGATTTTAGACACTGGATTGAGCATAAGATTAAATGGAGCTAAACTTCATATTCAAATGAATACATTAATTTGAGGCACTCATCAATCAAAGCTAATCTCAAGAGAAATTAATTGTAACTAATCCATGGTATACAAATTTCAATAGAGGAGATGTTGGGACTCAGTAGAGAATATTTTGGAATTGAAAGTGTTGCTCCTTAATTTTTATCAATGGGTACTGGATGACAGAAATTGGAAGGAACCCTCAATTGACTCTTCTCTTGAGGATGGATAAATAAATCTATTCTTACTGTTTTCGTGAGATTTTCTCTTTTGATACTTCAACCATTGGTGTTCATATGGTGATCATAAGGTGAACATATGTGATAAATGGAGACAATAACCCAAATTCAAATTATTCTGTCGACCTCGGCCTTAGTTTAAACCCAAAAGTGATGAATGGTATATTCTAAGGTGTGGTGATTGCAAAAACTTTCGTTGCGTTTAAGTACTACTTTATAAGCTTCACTCATTTTCCTCAGATCATTAAAAGTGTTGGATACTTTTCGTGACATTTATTCGGGTCACTCCAAAATAATAGTTTAAATACGTTAAAATCTTTAATTTCAGGCCTCCCTAAAAGGGTTATTGTGCACTTGTCAACCAAGAGCAGTGGTGTTTGTTTAACTGAACATTTACTGTTCCCCTTATGCTATTTCGGTACTATCCGGCGCAAAAACTCTCTGAGAGGTTAGAAATTAAGAGAATTTTCGTATCAGCTCAATATTTGTTAGCATTACACAAACATCTCCCATTTTACTAAGAACATGAGTTCTGTTTCCCAAGATTTTCAATCTACAATAGTTGATACGCTTTCAGAAATATCTCTTCAAACATTCTGAGTTGCTAAATTTATTGCTTGAAGGTACATTCTTACATGCAACCTCATTAACATTTCTTTTACAACAAACTTTCCCAAAGTGACAATTTAATTTGTAAATAGAACAGTTTAATTTTTGACTACTCATACCCTGCTTGATTCAAGTACCCCCGTATGATTTACTAAAACCGCTTAGTTTTGAATTGTTTTGTGACACAGACGGTGATAATTTTTAATTCAACAGTATTTTAAACGGAGTTTCCAAATGTACTCGGCCAACCTTGTTTGTCTCAATATGTATTAGCTAAGTTTAAGGTTTTGTCCATCATGATACTCTGAATTGTGAAGGACGCCAATAGCCGTTCCTAGCTTTAGTGAAGTATCCAACTGTAAGTTTTGAATCATCATGCGCTATAATTTGCATTAATATCATTATATCCTGATGCTCGTCCCATTAACAAAGGCATTTTTGTGTTCCGGTGTTTACGACACAGAAACATAACACGTAAAAAATTATTATTTTTTTGGGAGGGGGGGGGAACAAAATCATTTTCAATCTTTATCGTATCAATTTTGCAAATAAAAATGTCTACAGAAAAGAATGGGAAAGGTTCAGTTGTTTTATTTACCTTAAAACCTATAAAAAGCAATATAAAAACAGTGCAAAGCATACCTAATTGACATTTATATTGATTTATGTAAGTCACTGACATATATTTTAAATACATTTACCACGTATTCCATTCGTTTGGGTTGAAATAAAACTAAATCTGATGGTCCCCAACGTGCGTTTAAGGCATCGGTATACATTTTTTTCTGGAGACCGCATCATATTCCGAGTGTATGAATAAACTTTCAATACAAAGCCATATTATACAATATATTTTAGGTATTACAAACCCCTTAGTAAATCACAGTACAATAATCTTGAACTGAAAGCCGTTTTATAACGTTTTACGAATCTTTTATTTAATTAATCCAGAACAAAGTTGAGAATTGGGTGAAAACCGCGTCTGAGAAAACTCTGTAAGACTTGCCACTTGCCACACGGCTTATGAAGGAAGTTTCATGATTTATAGCCAGTGTCAGCTGTTCGACCTTTCCTCACCCGATCTTTCCAACTCTTTCCTTTTTGTCCAAGCGGAGAAATTATTGCATTTTAAATGAACCCGAGTTTTTACCTACCTTTGATTTGTCGTAGTGGAGACTGGTTAAAGTTGGCAAACTTTGATTGCGTTTAAGTCACCAAGACCGGGTCACAATAAGAGGATTTCTGATTGGACCGACTTGGATAATCAGAGTTTCTGAAGGGAGTGTGAAATATTGCTTTTGGAATCACGTAAATCATTGATGTTGGCAAGATCAACAAGAAATAAAATTCTGTAGTAAAAAATTAATGTAATCAAAATTGTTTTTAATTAAAGTTGTAGTACATTTCCAGAACCAATCCAGATTCAAAACCACGAAATATCATACAAAATAAATATTGTTACAAAATAGTTTGGTTTTACATTATTTACTTCCAATATTCAATATCTAAGAATATTCAATAGAAATTTGACTAAACACCACTTGAATTTTTGACCTTGAAATAAGTTTGTACCAAATCCATTAAAACCATTTGTATAATAGGTTCATTAAGTTTACATAGCGTTTTGATAAAGGACCAATTTTAAATGTCATGCTTTACGTTTCTAAAACCTCTTAAAGGCAAATTAGTTAAAACTTTAAAATTAAACTTTCATCATAGTGCAAGAAACACATTTTTAAATTGTACATGTAGATCCTGTTGTTTTTCTCTTAAGGTAATCTACGCGGCTTCCGATATTCAGAATTTTCTTATTTTTGTTATTGAAAGTAATAGCTTTTCAAACGATATCTCAAACCGTAAAGTAAGTGAAGGTTATTGGAAGAAATCCTTACATTCAGAACCAATTCCGCCATAACCGAAAGTTTTTCTTCCAAAAACAGGAAGTTGTTTAAAATAAAATGGTATTTGGTTTAGTAGTATTTGTTAACTTCACTAGGTTATTACTCTAAAGGCCAGCTGGGCGGATGTCTAATGTAGGAATCCATACATAATGTCCCTTGATGCTTATCTATGATGAATGAACTTTGGTGGTGTGTCATTCAGCAGCTGTTGAAATTTCAGAACTTTTTAACTTACTTACTGCCGCAGAACTCTGACACCGCGAACGTAGTGGTTTCTAAACCTGTTGAATTACATTAATGTGTATTTTTTTTAGAGTTTATCGTTGAATATCGATAAATCGATCAACATTTTATTATTTAATGTGGGTTTGGAAAATATTTTTTATGTTTAGTTCATAGTTCTTTAAGATAACTTTCTTAAATAAAGAAAAAGTAGATTTTTATTTGAGTACTCATGAAATTACAGGCATTTAAAGTAAGAATTTCAGAAATTTGTAATCAGACCCAAATGAAAACGGCTAAAGATAAAATGTGGAAGTTTTCTATAAGTATGTGCATAAGTTACAGCTCCAAATAGTGATAATTTGTTAATAATTATATTATTTTAATCAAATAAAATTGCATATTTTTGAATTTGTTTTCATAACGAAATTATGTTTTATAAATAAAAAAACATGTTACTTCCTGAAGGTACAACGCGAGTCCATGATGCAACAGTTTCACATTTTTATCTTCATCACTTTTTATTTGGACTAGATAACAAAACGCCTGAATTTCCAAATTTCAATTCCTGTAATTTCACGCGGAGTGATAAAAACGTGTTCCACTTTATATGTAATACAATATTTAAAGGGCTATTAATTTTACAGAAAATGTTTTCCAAACTCAAAATCGATGGCACCGCCATAACTAGTGAAACGTTTGTCTGGTGTGGATTCTTTGTTCTGTGTTCTTTGTCACGCGTCATATTTGTTAGTTTTAATTAAGTAGTCTTTTGTTCAAATAGGAGCGCCTGGTAATAGTTGATACCATATACAGTCGTCATAGCATATAAATTGCTCTACTAAATATTGAAGGCGTTATCTTTTGTGGTCTCTTTATAGAATAATGATTGTTGGAATTAGTGCCAGCTATAATACATTAGTAAATCTGGTATAGTTCCATTTAAATTTCTCTGGTTAATTTGTGATTATATTTTTACTCTCGTTATCCTTATTTTATTTTCTGACTACGTTTTTTGTTTAATTTCACTACAGAATACTTGTGTTATTAATGTCAAGTACGTACATTTTCACAATATTTTTCGTGTTCGTTAAACTCATGTTTTCATAATACCGTTTATAGTTTACAAATAATTCAAAAATTGTATACAGCTTAGAGAAATATAATAAATACTAACTTCCGGGTTTGTATGGATTCTCCTTTAGATGTAAGAAGTTGTGGTGGCCTAGCATTTGTCCATGTGTGTTTATATGTAGAAATCATATTCTTTTCTGTTTTACATCATTTACATCGACGGTTTTAACTTAATTGACCCTCTTGAAAGAATTATACATAGTTCAATAAACTATACTTGGGCTATTTCGAAACCTAAAAATAATAATCACTATTATCAGACTATTTGAACATTTTGTATATAGTTCTGTTAAAATATAAAATATTACCAGTAGCATTGCGTAAGAAAAATAAATTCGTGAAAAATAATTACTTGTGGAAACTTATCTTTAAGGTTGTTTGTAAATAAAATTGCTGAAAGATTGCCTTCCATGAGCAAGGTTATCGCTTTAAACAACTGTAGGCGGAACTATTTGTGGCTAATCATCATGTAATACAATGTGTTGCATAATAACTTTCGGCACGCAAGGTACTGTATTGTAGCTGTTTATTGATTTATAAAAATGAATGTCAGGCTCATTTCAAGGTCATAGCCAAGAAAACATTGCTTTTTAGGGTGGTCTCCCCCGGAAACATTCAAAACGTTTTACCTTTCAAATTTAAAAAGCAAAGTAGTAGATTTTGCACAGTTTTTACGTCTAAATAGGCTATATTAGATGGATATTCTAGTAAGTACTAGACTCACTATAATATGTTGTATTTTATGACACATTCATTGATCACTACGTATGTAAATATTTTAACGAGTAATATTCCATAACTTCTTTTCATCTACTAACTAGATAATACTTAGAAGCAAAATAATATTGGATATTAACCAATTATTATTAATTGGATATTAAGTCCAATACATTTCTGTTAATACACGGTTGGGTTAGATTTCATAACAACTGAAATATTAATATGGTTTACTTTCGAAATGCACGATTCCAAACACTGTCGTACACAATAATTTTTCTCTAGTAAATAAAGGAGTAGTGATTTTTATAAAAGTTTCAACGGCTAACACACTGGAACGAAATTATATACCAAGATCGCTAGAAAACTACGCCGTGATATTTACAAATTCCAAGGTTCAAGTTTAAATAACTGGTTTGGATTTTGTCGGGCAGTTTTCGTTTTACAAGCTGCATTATTAAAACTTATGTGAAGTTACATAGGAATTTTCCGAAATTGCAACACTCGAGACAGTTACAAAATTTTAAACAATACAGATACAGGAATATGAGTCACATTCCGGTGGTAATGGTCGTAATCCAAAACAGTCCATAAGGTGGATTTTGCGCTGTAGATTACGCCTAAAACGAGTTATCTTTTCACTGTAAGTAAAAAGTTAGAAGCCAGCGAAATATATACGAGGTGGCAAATGATTCGAATTATTTTAGAGAAATTACAAATTACTTTACGAGCAGATCAACGTAATTCCCTTGTGAGACCAATTCGCCAATTTCGAAACACAGTAATGATTAGGCTATGATGTACAAATTGCACGTTGCACAACTCGTTACACTTCCATCATCGTAACATAACCTCAAAATTGACGGTTCGGTTGGAAGCGTAGTTGTGACCGGCTTCTGCCCTGTAAATTAGTGCGGCACGGGACCACTGTTACTTCACTGTGATCACAGATCCCTCGCCGACCCTCCCTCCCCGCGCAGGCCCACGCAACACGGCTAATTTGCTGCCGAGAAGATCCAATTTCGGTTCGGGCCAGAGCGGAAATTGGGCAGCTCGCCGCTAGGGTGGGACGCGCTAGTGTTTTCGCCGTAGGCGTCCGTTGGGTCGCAGCAAATTCGCTGCTCGCGTTGTGATTGATGTTTCTTGAAATTCACTTACGATTAGAATTTACAGGAGGATTATTTTGGAGGAAATGGTGACAAGATCTTATTGTGCTTCAATTTAAATATCAATTTGAGAATTACACGATAATTTTTCTGTTCGTTAACTAATTTTAAAAGTATCCCAGCCAAAACTACAATTTTACCGATTCATAAATACGTATTCTGAAATCACTTTGTATTTTTTTTGTAAACTATACCGATATGACGTATTGCGAAGGAACCGACAGGACGTAACTAATCCGCTATAGCACAGACGGCAGATAGACTTACGGACTTACCTTTGATTTCTTTGACCCAAATATCACAGAGTTCTTCCTCATACCAAAAGGAACTTCCTATTTACCAAGTTTCAAATCTTTATGACCGTTATATCAAGAGTTAATTATCAAACAGACGGACGGAAAGCCCTCTGGCCTTTTGACCCCAAAATCAATAGGGGTTTCCTCGGACCAAGAAGAACCTATGTTCCCAGTTTTGAGTATCTTGGACCTTTATATCGTGACTTACCACACAGAATGTAATTTAAGGAGGTGTAACGCACAACTTGCCAAGCTGGAAAGAAAACCTATAAGAAGCTTCTTCAAGTCAAAGGTAAAGGTATACTAAATGTAGGCTTATAGAAGCAAGACCTTAGGCATCATTAGGCTCCAAAAAATGTGTGAACCCAAGATGGTGTATGGAAAAGTGGTTTTGGTGGACCTAGAGGATGGAAGCTCAGGTTTGTAAGGTGATCTCCAAGATAAAAATGGTAAAACATGACATTTTCTTTCACTCAGTATAAGATTGTTTTTCTGATAGTAAATCAGATATATTTTAATGTGGTATCCCATGAGGCAATCGTTTCTTGTCTCCCAAGGCCACCATAGACTCTAGAAGCGTTCTTATCCTGGAACCTCTAAGATCTTTTGGATTGACCTACCGATGGAAATCCTTTGCAAAGATCTTTTAGAGAAGTCCAAGAGGATTATAAACGCCTCCAGGCATTGAGAACGTACCCATATCTCCAACTACTGGGATAACCTGAATTCTGCAAGCTTCTGATCCCCAGAATATTCCCTTAAAACCCCCACAACTAGAAAATTGTGGCACTTACAGACGACTAACAATTGTGATCAACTGGCCACAAGGAGTTCCCAAACTATTAATCAACTAGGACTCTCGTTTTCCCTACTGAGTGGGACCATTGATGTTGAGGGCCTTGGACTTCTAAGGCTATATAAATTCTGAATCCTCTTGTTTTGGGATAATATGATTTTTCATCCAATAGGTTCACCCTTTGGTTTTACCAATGGTCTCTAAGAGATTCCAGATTTTAACAAGCCTTGAACCTTTCTAGCTAAAGTGCCTTTGGAAACCTACAGTATCTACAAGCTACTGTAATTACCACTACAAATGGTAAATATTCCAGTATCCGGTAATGTACAATCATTGTAATTATTTATAAACATACCGCGACACTGATGAATTTAACGTTTTTTGTTTTGCATCACTTTATAACTACGTCTGCCGTCTGTGGGTAACGCAAATAACGTTTGGCTTCAGTTGCTTTACGTTAATGTCCTAATTTATATTCTGTTTATAGCACCGCCTGTTTTTGAAGGCTAGCTTTGTCAATTGGTCGAACGCAAACGATGGCTGCCAATCGTTATCTTTTCCATTTTCCTATACAGTTTTATGAAGAGTACTGGAAGGTAATGATAACAAAGAACTATCGTTTAATGTGTAATGTACACCTTCCGTCAATGTGATCCAAAGCTCTTAATAGAAACGCTTCAACCTTGGATGTATACACTTCATTGAGCGTATTTGTAATAGTTTCGGCTTATCTCCGAAACCCACAATAGGTTTCTAGAATCTTCTAGAAGGTCTTCCCGAACACCGATTGATGCAAGATGATCGCGACTTTCACACGCTTGTGTTTCCTTTTTTTGAGTAGGAGCATAAAAATCTCATTATTTATCATTTTTCAGAGATAAGTATATATTGGCTGTATTCACTCAATTTTGGTGTGTATTCTCAATCTGGAGTCCTTCCAATTTTATGGAAGTCACAAGTTTTATTCTTATCGATTGAATTCTCAATGTGCTATTCTGGAGCAAAAGTCAAAGATCTTGGATGGAGCAAGCAAGTCTTAATCTTCCTTGAGCTTATTTGTAATAGTTTCGGTTTCTCTCCGAAACCCACTATGGGTTTCTAGAATCTTCCAGAAGATCTGCACGAACACCGATTGATGCGAGATGATGGTGTTTCCTCACGCTTGGGTTTCCTGTCTTTTTTCAATTCAACTCAATTCTTCTTCAATTCACTTTAAGTAGGAGCATCAAAATCTCATAATTTATCATTTTCCAGAGAAAAATATAATTTCATGGTGTTGGATCTGTACGTTTAAATTAAATATGTGACAAGTGCAATGAATTAAATGCCAAATAAAGCCAACAGATACAGTTAGAAACATCATATGACGAAGTGGGCTCTATTTCGCAATCGCTTCCTACACAGTAATCGACTTTGATGCATTCTGTAATGGACTCGCCCACTTAGGCCATCAGCCAGAAGACCCTATTTTGATATTTACATAATTACCGTAAATGCGGTTAAGAGCCCACTTGCTGACCTCACCAGCAAACCAATTACAATCAATCATGGTTCGCATGCAAACGCTAAGTGTAATTGGTAATAGCCATTGACGGCCTCTTGACGGATAACATCATTATAAGTTATTGCTCACTAAAACCACCAACGGTATTGCAGATTTACAATCGGAAAGTTAGGTTTTAAAAAGTTATGTAGGGCTGTAGAAGAATTGTTTTACACATGAAAACAATCTTCACTTAAGCATTATATTTGAGGAAATCTGTGAAAGCAACTCAATATTAAAATGTACCTATATGAAGCATTATTTTACTGTGAAATGTCAACAATATGCTGCTTTAGCAATTGGTAATTAATGTGCAAAATTTAATTGATGAAATAAAACTTCAAATGATAGTACATTATTGTTTCAGGAAACTTATAATGGCTTGAACTTAAATAAATATTTAAATATGTTGAATATACTTGAGTGTGAGAAATTGCATGTATTTGTTTCCAACGTTTGGATGTTACATTTTGATTTTTAATATACACTTTTTTTAAAGTAATTACAGGATGTAGCAAAAAGGTTGAGCTGGCTATGTATTTTCAAATGTGTGTGATTCTAAGCTAAAATGAAGAATAACTAACTTTCTTCCAATTTCTACTTCGTTTAGCCGCTAGCCGCCATTTTGCATTTTTTTATTAACAATTTATTATCTCTAAAACTAGAAAAGCTAAAGAAACCAAATTTGGCACATAGATTTGAGTATGTAAGAGGAAAATAAAAAATAATTCTGTTATTTTCTTTTATATTAACAAAATAGCGTCTGTTGAATCAAAGTCAAAGAACAAAGAAACCACTACAGTTATAAACAATGTCTAGACACCATCTATTTGGACAATTTTATTATAACTCTAACTTTACTTGTTTTAACGGAATCCGTTAAAGCATAAGCGAGCACGACCACTTTAAAGGTACGCTTGCACAAGCCGGGAGCGCCAAACATATTGTCATAGTTGAGAGTTATCAGTTGTTGTTGCTCTTGGTTTCTACAAGAGTATAAAGATACTTTAAAGAAAGTGGTCCAGCTCACTCATACATTGGCGGATTTCATTGAAATAAGTAACGTTGGAATTGTAATAACATTGTCCAAATAGGTTGTACCTTGTAATGATAAACAGAGAAATATCGAAAATTAAATGAGTTATTATCTTGAAATTTTGCGTGCAACCTTGGCGAATCCTGCTACGCGATAGGTGGCGTGGCGTACTGCTACTACCTATAAATTTACTGTATTTAACTAAAGAGGAGCAACTCTTATGGTCTAGTGTATTTTTGGCAATTTTAAGTTAAAAGACAATCCAGAGGTCTGCTCAGAATAGTAACTCTGACCGCTCACCAGAGGTTGCTAGTGCTCCTCCAAATTCCGTTAATGGTGGTACTGGTTTGACCGACGGAACGCGTTGTGTACACTTGTTCCCGTGAGATCCCTGTGCTTGGTGTTTCAGTGGCGGGAACACCAGTTCTGAAATACTAATATATCATAAAATTGACTTCAAATAATATTAAAATGTCGAATGATTCCAATAAATTACATTTCATAATTTATATACATACAACAAAGTCGGGTCAGTTTTTATAACTCAAGAATGCCTGTAACGATTATAATGATCTCTAATATTTTGGATTCTTCTTCGCGCCGAATAGCAGAATAACTATAAATTAGTATATGTTGAAAGGGCCTGTTAAATGTAACCAACTTTTCAGTGTAAACATAGTTTTATGACAACACAACCACATGTTTACTTAATTTAACCATTATTTTCAATTTTTTTACATAATCTTGAAAGCAGATAGTAACAACATTTCTTATTTCAACCTTTTTCTGTAACCAATGTTGAGCACAGAGTAAGAAAATATTCATATAAGAAAATTAAGTTTTACTATTAAAAAAATAAACTTTTAACTATACATTTTAGCAAATATTAAGGCAGAGCTTGGTCAGTTCTGTAATGCAGATATCAAATCAAAGTTACTATCTAACTTTTGCTATACGTTTAAAGACTTTTATAAAACCCATCTTAGTTGTCTCTTGATAGAAGTAGGATTCTCAGACCTGCCTATGTATATGAAGATATTTTAATTTGGGAAACAAGACATAATCAACAATGGAAACAATACTCAGACCTGAATAAATTACAATGACCATAAATACACTTTTTGACATATATTCATGTCCCTGGCAACAAGGCCAACTTAACATTGGCGTCGGAAATATAATTCACTCAAAACAGAAGTGTTTATTCGTGTACGTGCAAAGCCTACAAAATTGGGAGCAAACTCGTGAGTGACTTAGTTTAAGAATATATCTTTGTAAATATTAAGTAGCTTTACACAGATAAGCCATAATGACACAGTATTATGGCTTAATTTATCCTTATCTTTCCTATGGATTGGTTCTTTGGGGAGCTTGCGCTAACACTCAATTTCAGAAAGAGCATTTAGACACCAACAAAGATTTGAATTCAAGATTAAAATCATCGTAAAAATTAGTTTTAGAGATTCGTGCAGGCCCAAATTTAAATCATTGCAGCTGTTGACACTGCCGTGTCTCTAAATTTTGGAAACAACCAGCGGACGAGGCATACACGTCTATGAGACACGAGGCAGAAAGAATTATCGAACTGGTAGTCACAGAACGGTGGCTATGAACACTTGCCTTCGCACGCAGGGATCAACAGACTGCCCAAACTCATTAAAAATGACCCAACGCCCAAGGTGTTTAAAACTCGCCTTAAACACTTTTTGGCGTCACAAGCGTTTTATAATGCAGGTGAGCTTTTGGCATTCGGATGGGAGACTACCCAATTGGAATGACTGAATCCGTTACCTATTTAAATTGGGTTACATTGGTGAAGATTGAAAGGAGGATTGAACATGATTGTTGAATGAACTGTACGTTTGCGTGAGAAATGGTATTGATGTTAAAAATGTTAGGATTACACAAATTGACGCTTACTGTGCAATTGTTTAATAATTGTCTTCGTAATAAAAACTATTTGATTTGATTAGAGGTTTTGGTATAATGAGAAGTAATAACACTTTATGATTAGTATAAACTCTGAATGTAAATAGAACAGCGGTGTATATGGCGTAACAAGCGTCAGACCCGATGTAAAAGTAAATGTGATTTGTACGTGATGATGGTGGCCGATCACAATTGGCCGAACTGCGGCGGACCTTGTTTGTTTGGCGGCCAGGTCTACTTCATTTGCCGTGTTTGTTTGCCGCGTTGTTTGCTATATTTGATTGTTTGATTGATGTGGCCCTTGATTCTCCTCAGCGTTCTGTCTGCGTTGCGGTTGTTTGTTGGAGAGTTTATCACTTTTGGTTTTACAATAAGCTTCGTGTATTGGGGTTTAAAATATGCTTCGCTAAGGAACGTGTTCATTTTAAGGGAAGGGAGGGGGTTGAACTACATAACAAATTGGTCGTGAAGCTCAGAAACAGAGAGTGTTCAGACCGAAGTCGGCAGTAATGAATCATCCCAGTGGAAATTTATTACTACTAAATCAATATAGAAGTTTTTCTATTTGAGGTCTCAAAACTAAAATTTTATGAAGAATACAAAATGTACGATGTTTTAATGCGCAATTTAAAAATACAATTATACTCTTTTCAGGGGCTTTAAATATACTCGTATTTCTCGTGTGTTTGGGGGAGGATGCAGTCCTCAGAATACGCCGCTATCGATAATTCTACATAATTACAAGGTTGTTTATTAGAATATTACATGAGATTACAGTGTTGGGACCTCCACCACTAAGGGACACAACCCTAAAACAGGAGAAACAGAGAACACAGCCTCTTCTGTTTTTGAGCGAAACCTTAAATTGTTAAGTATAAAGAATGCACCGTTTAACATTCTTTTAGTTTTTATATCCACTATGTACATTTCGGATTCGAAGAATCCATCTTCAGGTTCTGTAGGTTAAGGCAAATAAATGAAGTAAACAAATAATTGAACCAACACCATATGTTTTAACTACTATAAAGTTTGTATTTAATTTTTATATGCGATCAATTTATATTGGTTAAGTCTATGAAATAAAACAATTTTGTTAAAAAATAGTTGTCATATTATAAAATACATTTAAGGTGACTTTTTTGCATATGTGTACAATGTCAAGATTGTTTTCGACGTTGAATTTGATTATGTCCTCAATACTTTTGTATGTTTATTAAATATAATTTTGAAGGATCGCTCGGTTTGTCTAATATAGTGGTTTTGACAATCGTTGTATTTTAATTTGTATACTTCACTATTGTTAAATTTTTAATTTTGATTTCGGTTTGTTAAATGAATGTTATTGTGTATTATAAGGCCGTGTATTGTTGTTTTTATTGACGAATACATAATAATACAATTATTTATTAGTATAAATAATATACTTTTATCGCATTAAATAGTTTTCTAAGTGTTTGCGAAGGTTCTCGTTGCTTATGGATTTCATATCATTATTTTGCTCTCTTATTAAAACTTTTCAACATAATTAATCTAATTTTTTGTTCGAAGAACATTTAAGAGAAATGGACGCTTTAAGGTATTATATAATACACCATTTTCAATATTATGTTTGCAGTTGTATCTCAAGTTTAAAGGAAAGTCCATTAGCTTAGTGGTTAATCATTTCTTTTTAGCTTGGTGACTTGATCATCTTATGAGGTTACACCACTTGCTTAAGACGACTATATTGAGTGGTGTAAGTTAAAACATACGAGTTTATCATTTATTTATTAAAAAAGATCATCCTTTAATTTATCCACATATTAGTACGCTATTATTACATTTTTACACGGCTAAATAAGAAATATTGTATTAAGTTTAAAATGTGATATTCAAAGGTATGTTATCAAATCAAAGTTTAAAGAAAATCATTTTCATGTGTTCAATTCCACGAGAAGTTTTGTGGAACAAGGGACACAGGTGAGGCTGTTTAGAAACAGAATATTAAATGGTCGTTGAACACATTTGCTATTTCCGCTCGGTGAATTATTCAGTTCTGTTTTGAAAGCTGTACAATTCAGAGCTTAGTAAACATGTTAAAGTAATAAATTAACACAGATTAATTCATAAAGGTAATTTTACACAAAACTAATGTGTACTGACACTGTGTCTATTGAGTGTTGTGAATAATTATGTAATAAACTGTTATCATCTATATACATGACTACTACCGATTGCTTTGGTACGTTATAGTGTCTTTTCTTGAATTTTAGATACTCTACCCAAATGTTTGTGGTTTCCAAAGTAGACAGGAAAAATTTGGGGGAGGGGGTCCAGACAACTTATATTTTGAAAAATAAGAAAAAACATGAATATAGTAAACATGTGACAGCTGAAAAACAAAGTCCAATACAAATCCCCTTCCATGGCGTCACCATATTGGGTGATAGTCACACCCGACATATCGCCGGTCTTGTCGGTAAGCTCACAGGTCCAGGGAACGAAGTGAGTGGTGTCTGTAAACCCGGAGCCGGCCTGCTGCACATCGTCTCGCCATCGAACAGCCCACCATCTGCGAATCACTGCTATGTCCTCATAGCGGGCACCAATGATGTTGCAGCGGGGAAGGAGGAGATAATTTACAAATACATGGAGGGAATCCTTCAACAACTTAGCTCATCTTCCAAAGTGCTAGTAGCTACCCTTCCCCACCGCCATGACTTAGCTCCTGACAACGCAACAAACAGGACGATCAGGATGGTGAATGGCTACATAACGGAACTCTGCCATCGGCATAAGGATGTAAGGGTACTGGAGGTGAACTGCATCCGACGTCCTAACTTTACTGCCCACGGCATGCACCTGAGAATGTGCGGCAAGAGGGTTCTGGCACGACTGATTGCGGGGAGACTGGCCGACTTTGGTTCCTGTGAGAACCATCAACAACTGAACTCGGCGGCACCTTCTCCAGCGGCAGTGCAGCCTGTGGAGCCGATGACTGTTGTGTCCACTCCCTCGAGACCAGTTCCTCTGCCTGAGACGCCAGGACCAGCTCCTTCGAGACTCGCGCTTGTGTCAACTCCAGCATGCGCGATGACACGTACTGGCAACAAGACCTATGCCGAGGCCGTCACCAGCTGTTCACCTGCCACTTCATCTCCTGTGAATTCTGATAAAGCTGATTGTGTTTTTTTAGGGACCCCACGGACGGCCGACGAGCAAAATTGACTGATGCTACCCAACAAATACAGACGAATTCCAAATTTCTCAATCAGGTTCAAATCCGACTGCTTCACCAAAATGCCCAATCTGCCACTAACAAACTTGACGAAATTCAATTGATGTGTGAAGAAACGAAAACAGATGTACTTGTTGTAACTGAGAACGGTTTTAATGACAAGAACATCGACCTATGCCAAATTCCAAATTTCACATTGGCTAATTCATATTGCAGACAACTTTCCAAAGGAGGAGGAGTCGCCATTTTTGTCAAAAAAATTATTCTTTTTCTCCCTTTTCACTTGTCAAAACTATAGAAAAAGACTTTGAAGCAGTTGGGATAAAATTCAATTCGAACAGATCAAAATTTACCGTCATCGGACTCTACAGGTCTCCCAATGGCAATAAGGAAAATTTCTTTACAAATTTTGAAGCCTTACTGATGGATTTAACTAACCATGAACAGGGTTATATCCTAATGGGCGATTTTAACATCAATGCGATGGACACTAATCACCCTTCCACCAAACGATTTGTCGACTTGTTAAGATCATTCGACCTTGAGTTGTTGGTCAAAACGCCAACGCGGGTGACACAGTCTACACAGTCGACAATCGACAATATCATATCTAATCTCCCAAGTGTCGCAGTGTCCGTGGTCAATACAGCTATCTCGGACCACTACGGCCAAGAGGCTATTATTAGTGGAGTAAAAATCGAGAGGGAGCCCAAAATCACTAAAACAATAAGAGACTTAAGGCCAGGAAACATCGCTCTCCTCAACACTTCCCTTTCCAAAGAAGATTGGAAATTCCAAGAATCAAGTCTTTCGGTAGAACAGCATTTTAAAATGTTTAGTGATACACTAAACTTTCATGTTAACATGTACTGTCCTCTCAAAACCATACAAGTTTGTCCCAAAACGGTAAACAACAAATGGATCACTAAAGGAACTTTTAATTTCTAGAGAAAAACAAAAGTTTTTCTCAGAAATTCAGAAAACATCACACAAAGAAGAATTCAAACGGTTTTTTTCGAAATTACAAACTAATTTACAGAAAAGTGATCCAGGCGGCAAAGGCATATGATGTTTCTAAATCAATTATATTTTCAAAAAATATTTCTAAAACTGCTTGGAACATCATCAACAATAAAAACAAACCATGCAACAATCAAATCAAATTAAAAAATGGTGACAGACTTGTGGAGGACGCGGTTGAGGTTGCGAATAGGCTTAACAGATTCTTCGGATCTGTTGCTTGTGAGCAAGGCCCTTGCCCATCACCGCCACAAGGAATCCCAAGACGGAGACAGTGTCCAGTAGCCTCCATGGCACTGGCACCTATCGTTGAGGAAGAGCTTGAGAAAATAATTCAGCAGCTCCCAGCCAAAAAATCAAATGATTTAAATTTAATGTCGATGTGGCTAATAAAAACATGTTCAAAGCATATTGTGAAACCATTAACCCAAATAGTAAATTTCTCTTTTGAACAAGGAGTTTTCCCCTCACTCCTAAAAACCGCGAAAGTGAGCCCGATTTTTAAGAAAGATGATCCCCACTCCCCACACAATTACCGGCCTGTCTCAATTTTGCCAGTTTTGAGCAAAATATTCGAAAAAACTTTTCTTGGTAAGAATGCTTCAATTTTTAAATAAGCACAACCAGCTATCTGAAGACCAGTTTGGCTTCAGGAAGGGTAAGTCGACAATAGACGCAGTTGTACGTCTAGTCGATATGGTTGTAGAGGGGCTAGAACGTTGGGATCCCACATTGAGTGTGTTCCTAGACTTATCGAAAGCATTCGACTGCGTTGACCATGTTACAATGCTTGACAAACTTGAAACTCATGGCATCCGAGGCGTGCCTCTCCAGTGGCTCAGGTCATTTTTAAGCCACAGAACCCAAATTGTCCAGATCTCAAACAAATTATCTGAACCAATTCACCTGAGCTATGGTGTCCCTCAGGGCTCAATTCTCAGTCCAATTCTCTTCCTGATCTATGTCAATGACGTAGGTTCATCACTTCTGCACGGAAAACTTGTGCAGTATGCTGATGACACGACTCTCTGTTTCACTAGCAAATCAAAACTGATTCTGGAACAGCAGAGTTTTGTTGAGATCAACAACTGCGTCCAACATTTCAACAGCCTCAATCTTAAGACAAATTCTGCAAAATCTAATTTTCTAAATTTTGCTTTGCGATCAGTAGACAGGCATGACGAGCCAGCTGTTATGTTGGCTGACACAATGCTGGAAGAAGTCTACTGCTCGAAATTCCTGGGAATATACCTAGATCGAGGGTTGATTTGGAATAATCACATCGATCACGCTTGCTCCAAATTGGCCTCAGGCATTTATGTTTTGAGGTCTCTAGCCAAATACTGTCCTATTCAGGTTCTAATAATGGCGTATTATGGCTTGATTTACCCCATCTCACTTACGGGTTGGTGTTGTGGGGAGCTTGTGCAAACAATCAATTTATGAGAGTGTTCAAGCTGCAAAAACAAGCGATCCGCATTATTGCTCTGTAGAAATTTAGAGAGTCGTGCAAGGAAGCCTTCAACAATTTACAACTGTTGACGCTGCCCAGTCTCTACATCTTGGAAACAACTCTGTTTTGTATGTCTAAATGTACCATGACGAATGGCCGAGACATACATGCGTATGAGACTAGAGGCAGAGATAACTACCGAACTGGTAGACACAGAACTGTGGTTTATGAACGCTTGCCTTCACAGGCAGGTGTTCATTTCGTCAACAAATTACCAAATTCAATAAAAAAACGCTTCAACGCCCAAGGTGTTAAAAACTCGTTTGAAACGCTTTTTAGTGTCACAAGCATTTTATAATGTAGACGAGTTTTTAGCATATGATTGGGAGACCACCAATTAAAAAGACTGACTGAATCCGTCGCTGGAAGTGGGAATCATTGGCGAATGAATGGATGTATGTAAATTTGTAAATTGTATGTCTGAATGAGATCTATTGTGGGGTGTATGACAAAATTCTAGCAAGTAAAAAGTTGACTTTTGCCATGCATTATAGAATGTTCCGGCAATAAAAATCTGATTTGATTTGATTTGATTTTTCCTTAGTGGGTAGAGAGAAGGCCTCATTTGGTTCCTTAAAAAGTTCTTGACCCGTTTGTTTGTTATGAACGATCTTTGAGCAGTAGATGTAAGTAATACTGAATTATTTAAATAATAATAATAATAATCGTTTCTAAAAAGTAATAGCAAGTAGTAGTGAAAATTTGGGGGGAGGGTGTCCGGACCCCTTAGACTCCCTTGCTGGCTACGTCCTTGTTCCAAAGCTGAGTTCTCAGCTAATCTCTTAAGGTAACAAGATTTTGAAATAATTGCCACCAAAGGTTTTGTTATCATGAACACGACGTTTAGAGAACTGGTTTCCGTAATCTTACAGATAGTAAGATCCGTAAGTGTTACAGATCTGAGTCGAGGTTAAGCATTGCACATACAACTAGAAAAACACGCCAAAGTCAAATTTTACAACAGAAAATTAAGTCAAATATTATATATATATATATATATATATATATATATATATATATATATATATATATATATATATATATATATATCTGGTAACTAGCACACACGCTCTGCGCCACTACATGATATACGTACTACATCAGGTAAAAAGAATCCAGTCATCCTTTCTAATCATCCATTGTCAACAATGAGATTTAAACTGTATGGTTTACAATATACACATACATAACGAAGTAGGAATACGCAAATCACGTTATGCGATAAACACGCTTCTCTGCAAACCACGGTTGCATTCAAAATTTCAAGTCTATGGCTCATTTCATTTTTAAGATGTCTTACGGACAGTTAGGACTATACAGAGAATCATACAAAAAATGTACATTTCCCAGTAGAAAAATTCCCAGAGAAAATTTGTCAGTCTACTACTGAGTGGCTTAAATGGCCCTCACCAAAATCATCATTCTCGTTTGTGTAGAAACGAAGTTTCATGAAATTTAAAGTCTACAGAAGAAATCTTTCTCGGGATATCTTGCCGTACGATTCATTAACACTTTTTTTTAAATAAGATGAGTTACATAGCAGTATACACTATGAGATGATGACTAAAAAATTATGGTTGCCTGTAAAGTCGGTTTTACGGGCGAAGATTTTACGTGACAACGTCTTTTTCTCGGTAGAATATTTATTGATATGAATATTATTAAATTGCACAATAGGAACAAGGAATTGAATGAAAATAAGAATTGCACAAATTTTAACTATAGAAATATATTTTGTTTACTAAAACATTGTACATAATTTGAAATTAATTAAAATTTGTTATTGTAAATGGTATAAAGTTGAATAAAACATTGACTAAAATTGGAATTTGAAATTCTTGCTAAACACAGTTAAATTCTAACTCCGCGCGTGGTGATTGGTCGGTTTAGTTCGTTTGTTTGGTAGCACTGTTATGACAGGTTAGAGGTTATAATTTGTTATTTTAAATGTTTGACTAGCAATACGCGCTGTTTCTTCTCAATCGACTGAATTACGATTGATTGCAGAGTGATTTAAACTAATAATTTACTTAACACTATCAACATTTGTCAATAGTATGACATAACCTATAAACTCAGTTTCTCAACTTTTGTGTCAATCTAACAATTAATCAATCAATCATAGTTTACGATAATGAAATATCAGTGTACAATTATTTACCTTTATTGTTGTAGTTGTTGTAAATGACGAATCTAAGCACTTCACATTTTCACGAATAAACATAGTTATCTGCTTTATCCCGTGCGGCGGACCCACAGTTATCTGCTTTATCCCGTGCGGATCCCGTGCGGCGGACCCACTGGACGGGCATCGTAACGTTACCGGGCGTTACACTTTTTCATGAGTGACTCCGAGCCGCAACCTAATTTAAGACGTTGTCACGTCAAAATACATATTTGGGGTAGTTAGGCTACATGAGGTAATATGTCCCAGTCTAAAATCTCATATGAATGTACCCAGCCTGTTTACAAATTTATTTACTCTATATTTTCTCGTTGCAATAATGGTTACATAAAAGACCAATGCTCAGTCAAATTCCGCGGAGTTAAATGCTCAAACTTGCGGACGAATAGACAGAAATGAAATTTTCCAACGTTCGGGTGATAGGCTTCGCTAACGCTAAGCCAGTCATATTCACAACGTAAAAACACGAGCACTGGAAACTCGGTTATTATTGCTATAGCAAACTTTTCACCAACACCTTCTAGATAATGCTTTCCATTCTCCAACAACTGCGTACTGACCAAAGCTGCGTTACCACTTAACTTCCTCCATGGTTGTTAGGAAAACGCAGCGCTGCCTTTCAGATCTCACTCTCGTCTCATCATTCTCTTGGAGCTTCGTTGAGTGATTTTCCTATAATATGATGTCCTTTTCAATAATGGCCTTATTCTTATTGCTATCTTATAGATTATTCCCTACTAATCTTAAGAACAGGCCGTATTTTTTTCAATCCAATGTATTTCCTCTGTCTTTTTTGTATTAGTAGAAATGCTCTCAATGATCTTCTACTGTGTAATGTTTTAATGAAGCTTCTTGAGAAAGTAACTTTGGAGTCCCGTGGGACCAAAGACAGCCCAAACGTAGATGCTTCACTGAGGATAGGTAACTCGAACTGGTCAACACAATTCATTAGTGTTGTGCTGGGTCCGTAGAACGTACTACTAGGTCTGGTCATCGGATCGCGCCGAATAGTTATAATTGTTTGATACTTTCCACTGAAAATAATAATAATTAAAAAATCGATAATGAAAATAAAGGATAATAATAGTTTGCAATTAAGTAAAAGGCTCCGATTCATTGTTCTCATATAAAGTAATAGAATAACGCAATGCTACTTATAATTTGCTCTAAAACAAATGTAATTCAATGTTGCTTTAAAAAAAGGAATTTTGCCTCTAATCCTGCAAAAGATTTTTAATTGTTATACTTTATCCCTGTTGAAAAATAGAAAAGTACTTGTACTCGTCAATGTTTATGTTAAGGCATAGTGGAATAAAAAATAACGTTTTCAACAGTTCACAAAGAACGAAAATTTAAGATTTTATTGAATAAGAGTATATTATTGCATTAATTTGGGTAAAATATGAATTCATTTAAATTTACGGATATATTTAACGGCTTTATGAATAAATAAAAATGTAGAACAATCCTTCAGGAGATTAGTGATGAAGAGTAGATTATTGCACCATTTTAATAAAATCTGACTTCATAAAATTACGGATCTATTTAACCGCTTTCTTGTTACGTAAAACTGTGGGAAAATGCTGCTGGAGATTAGTAAAGAAGAGTGCATTATTACATTAATTTAGTATAATCTCTCATCATTTTAATTTATGGATCTATTTAACAACTTTCTTGTTAGGTGAAACTGTTGAACAATCCTTCAGGAAATGTCATTGTAATTCTGGTTACTTTTACAGAAGAAAAAGGTGACATTCAGATGTAATGAAAATCTTCTTTTCTGGCCGGATTTGGAAATACAGATAAGAAGGACGGCTTGAATAAATTACGAGTGGGCGTCAGCCCATCGCTTGTGAGAAAGGACACCGACACGGCGCGCTCATTATTCCTCCTGTAATTGGTCAGACCAATCAGTTTGGATAACCAATTAAGGGAATATCCTTAAACATGATCCCCGGAGGTACACAACTCTATGTATGATTATCTCGTAAGAAGGATTGATTTACAAGGTCCGATTGTGGAGAAAATATTACTTAGGGCCACCGTTCTTTTCTGCTTATTAAAACAATTATAATAATATTAAAATAACTCAATCATCGACATTCGATTTTTATATTTCAGTACGGACAATTCACTGGCTGAGCGTAAGCGAAGCCTATTATAAAATATCTTTATTTACCAAGCGAAGCTAGCGATTATAAGCCCTCTCTAACACTTAACCTGGGGACCAAAGGCTTAAAGGTGACTTCCGAACCACCACCCATAGTGTGGCAGACGGGCTGCTTGCAAGGACATGCTCAACGGTTACTCACCCAAGCAGCAGGCATGCTTGATTCGGTTATCGAATCTTGCTTGAAAAAAATCGCAGAATAAATAAATTTGTAAACAATTTAAATAAAATCGTATGACGTTTTAACATGTGACTTAGTAAATTTAACACGTGTAGACTAATGAAGTGAGCTAGAAATTTGAAATTTACACGCAACCTCAACGAAGACTGTTTTGCGATACGTGGTGTGGCGTATCCCTACCTTGTATTCGTGGTGCAGTTTTGATAACGAGGTCTCATAAGCATTTAATTCATTGACGTATAAAAAAATAGGACGCTTCCGGATCTGTTATCAGTTATCATTTTCAGGTAGATTGGTGCACAGTAATAATCACCCGAAATCATCACCACTACTGTGGTTCATCAAGTAGCAGCCTTCAAAAAGTCCTTGTCCTACAGAAGAAAGCGCTATGAACAATGGAAGGTCTGCAACCATGAAGCAGCTGTAGGCAAGCTTTCAAAAATCTACAAATATTAACAATCCCCTCAATTTACACCCTGGAAACAATCCTTCACTGTATATTACAAAATCTAAATAGAAATGAACAATTCCACAAATACCACACAAGAAATGAGCTGGATTTTACCCTGCCATTGCATAGGACCGAACTATTTGCAAAAAAACCTTCCTACGCTGGTGCCAAGCTGTTTAACATTCTCCCATCCACAATGAAGACAGAAGATCCAAAGGTTACTGAAGAAACAACTGAAAAAGTGGCTGCTTGCTGACCCAATTTATTCTCTGGAAGAATTCAGGACACGCACCCGAGTCTTGGAACATTTGAGCTACTAACTTCACTACAATGATTGTACAAAGATTCTAATTTTAAACATTTGTATTTTACAATTAAATAGTTTTATTGTATTTTTGACACTATTGCTGTTCTCTACGAATATGCTAATAAAGGAGTTTGTCTATTGGTCTATTGTCATCTACTGAAAGTTCTTACGCCGAACTACACATATAACTTCATTTTTAAATTCTTTACCAAGTCCTGTATGTTTGGTTTTTAGGGTTTTATATTTTCAACTGAAGAAGTCGGAAGACACTAATTGACGAAACGTTGTGTTGTACAGAACGTTGGTAGCATCATTATAACAATGTCAATAATCTTAAGTTCACTAATTGTCCCATATCTTATTGAAATTAGTGGAAAACAACTACCGACTTGAATCTAAACTCAAGTTATGAAATACTACGCGTATATTAGTAAATCTCCTAAGCAGCACGGATTCGCGGTTAAAAAGCAAAATAGGGCGAGCGACGAAGCAAGAATATACCATTGCTGGAACGGCCCCCAAGCGCCCCATCGGGTCGGGCATAAGATACCGCCCGATGAAATTTTTATGAAGAACACGTAAAAGGGTCATTGAGCGCAGAGGTTTGTTGAGGGAGGAGGGCGGTAAACGGAGCAGCTTTTAGCGCGAAAACCCTCTTCTTTACGCCAAATTAGAGGCTTTAATACACTTCACATTTTAAGCGGAAAGGAAAGAAAACACGGCGGAATGTCGAGTGTGAATAAATTAAACGGACAGTAAATTGGAATGGAGCAGACAGTGTGGCCGGCGAGGAGAGAGAGGGTATATTTTTGTTGCGCGGTTGGCACCGAACGGCGGTCGGGTCAATACTTCAGTCGGGCCGGCGCCAACCGCTAGATCGCACTGGAGTCGCAGGCGTATGCGATGCAATGTGAGTGAAACAGTTGAGGTGTAGTTCGCAGTGAGCTGATGCGACAATTTTGAGTGTGTTCAAGTGTCCAGTGATGATTAAAACTGCAGTGATGGATTCCGAAGTCTGCTAGACGGCCATGGACGCCTGGGTTTTGCTAGCGTTTACTTCGATTGCTGGTGAGTCATTTTGATGGTCCAGTTTGGAGCTTCTAGGTTATTTCTCGGCCATCTGGTTTATACGGTTTTATACCGCGGTTTATTCAATTTTGCGCATCAGCTGATTTTGAAGTTATGAGACGCCTGCCTTAATTAGCGCTTTAAAAAAATGCACATTGAATTTCTAACTATAATTTGAATTATTTGTTGCAAACCAAATTAATTAACTAATAAACAACAATTAATTAAAGCGTTACACACGGTGTGTTACAAATTTACTTGTTTATACATGATTATGCATTTTTTAACAAATAACCCAAACAATTTCAAATAGAATAATTCTTTTTAACCTTTATTGAGGATTGTTTTAAATACTGAACTGACAGAATTCAATTATAATATTAATTAGATAGTTAGACATTACAGTATTGAATAAAAAAGTATTTATATCCTAACAATGTTTTTGAGAGTTTGTAACAATACACTTTAAATTCTCTGTTTAGATTCATATCGATGAGGTTCCTGTAATATTTTGGTGATTCACTTCTTCAATTGTAACAAGTCCAGTGGAAGATTCAGTAAACAACTAAGATTTGTATATAATCCCAAATTCAATATGATGATAAAACTTTGTACTTGATATTTTATAGAGATATTTTAAAAGACAGTGTAAATTAGGTTATAACATAACATTAGGTGTAGAATACTGTAACAACATACTGTAACAAATTAGACTAATGATACTGTCACTGGAATACTGTAATAACATATTTTAGTCAATTATAATTTAAGGAATCAATCAGAATTTTTTATTGTTAGGCGTTCTATATTTATATTAGTACCACATTCTCCCATTGTACACTTAATTGTGATTAATTTAAATATGATAGTTGTTTAATGTTATAAATTAACGCACAAATACTAAATGTTTTAGATGGTAATTAAATACCGAATCTAAACAAATTAAAGTTTTACTTGAATTAATAAATTATTAAAGGTAAACAGTTTTACAATAATTGTTCTAGCATTTCATATACTTTATAATTTACGTTTTAAATATAGTATGTATTAAGTATTAAATTTGTTTTACAAATGTTAACAATGACAAGACAAATAAATCAATTACGATTTGTTATAATAATTTGTTTTTATAACTATTGCCAGGGAGAGGTATAAGAAGGTTTTAACTATTGCGTTAAATCAAAATAATCCATTACCTTATTTGATTTGCATTAGTAAATCCTATATAGGATATTGAGAAACATTTTAAAAGTTGTTTAAACTAATCACAATAGCTACAGTATATATATATATATATATATATATATATATATATATATATATATATTAAATTACAGTATTTTCTGAAGTTTTATGATCTCTCCCTCCCTCTAACGCCATCATGTTTACGCCTAGGCATGAACCTTCGTGATGTAGAAAAATATTTAAAAGTAATGTAGTACTGTATCATGAGCATAACATTTATTATTTATTGAGATTTTTAAATACATTTCAAAATTAACAGAACAATCAATTATCTACAGTATCATACCAACGCTACGTGAAAAACGTTTTCAATCGTTTTCAACGTTTTGCTACTAAAACTAATCACAGCATTTATGTATGTTGACATAATTTATATATATTTAATAAACTAATAATGTATATTTAAAAACGTCATTTTTTAAAACCAGATAGTGTAATAATAAAAATTTTAATTTAAAAAATAGAAATGTATAAACTAACTATAAAAACGAAGTTAATATTGCTTTACCCGGCAAATGTATTTTTGATTACTTTTACTTGGAACCAATTTTGTTGCTATTAAAAGCGAATTTGAATCTGGAGGAAATCGAAGTTAATAAAGGAATATATAAAAAATAATAAAAAATATAACAAAATAAATTATTAACGCCCACGCCTGCAGTTGTATGGGCGGCAATTTGTATGTGCACTTATTTTGCATACATCACCCTGAATGCTCGATAACTTTGCTACGGCACTTGAAATTTGCTATTCATATTGCGTTATGTATACCGAAAAAAATCGATTTATAATGATTTTTTTATATCGGAATTTAAAATTTAAAAAAGTATTTTATTATTTTATTTGATTACTTTGCATTATTATTGATTGAAAGTGGAGATTATAGTGTTTTTCAAGCCAACTGAGACATAAAAATATGTGATTTATATTTTTTATGTTAATTTCAATTTATTAGATCGAAAATATTTAACGTCATTAGTTATTTTTATAAATTTGTTAATACTTTGCTCTTATAAAATAAATACGTTATCAGTTTTTTGGTAGGTTATAAATAAGTATTAACTGATTGTTTAGCATTAGTAGTTGTGCAAAGGAAAGTATGAATATTCCAAATTAAATGTTAACTATGGCGTGATAGGGCTTTATTCCAAGAATTCTGAGACGACAACGTTTTGTTTATAAGGAGTGTTGAGATGTTATACGCTCAGCTGATCGCTTGTGACGTATTAGTACTTAGTTATTGTGATGTTTAAAGGAATAACAGTAATAAAAAGGTTGTAGTGCTTTGAAGTTTTGTAATGGAGTTGAGTGTCCTTCTCCGCTCTAGGCTTTAATGGCTGACATTTCTGTCCTTCCGGTTCAGTTTGAGATACAGAAATTATCAATCGAGCCTTATAAAATAATAATAATATGATGATCGGTTTTTAATTTAGATAAAATTTATGAACGGGGAAATATTAATTATTTATATGGTTACTTGTGAATGTAATCAACTATCAGATAAATTTTGCTATTCGCAATTATGACTTCACTTTATAATTTCCTGAGGGTGTTCAAATTGCAAAAAAAAGCAATTCGTATCATCGCAAGGTTGAATTTCAGAGAGTCGTGCAGGACAGCATTCAAAACTTTGCAACTGTTGACTCTGCCCAGTCTCTACATTTTAGAAACATCTTTGTTCTGTTTGTCTAAATGTGCCCTAACCAGGGGACGTGACATACACGGGTATGAGACTAGAGGCAGAGATAACTACCGTACTGGAAGACACAGAACGGTGGTTTATGAGCACTTGCCTTCGCAGGCAGGTGTTCATTTTATCAACAGTTTGCCAAATTCTATTACAAACGCCCAAACGCCCAAGGCGTCAAAAGCTCGTCTTAAGCGCTTCCTCGTGTCAAATGCATTTTACAGCGTTGACGAGTTTCTGGCGTTTAACTGGGAGACCGCCCAATTCGATGACTGACTCCAGCGCTGGAAGTGGGTTGAGATTGGCGATGGATGAATGAGACTGGAATGCATGAACATTATGTAAGTTTGGACGTGGTGGTAATGTGGAATGCGAGTCTTAAATTTATAATTAATTCTGACGTTTGCCATACAATGTGTAATTGTGACGAGCAATTAAAGATTTGATTTGATTTGATTTGATTTGATTTAGCGTCTTCAGCGTCTTAGCGTAATCACACACACTGACGCACGCCATATAAAATCACTTCACACACACACACACACACACACACACACACACACACACACACACACACACACACACACACACACACACACACACACACACACACACACACACACACACACGCACGCACGCACCCGCACGCACGCACGCACGCACGCACGCACGCACGCACGCACGCACGCACGCACGCACACGCACGCACGCACGCACACGCACGCACGCACGCACACGCACACGCACACACACACGCACACACACACACACACACACGCACACACACACACACACACACCACACGATACTCGGTTCCCGTGTAATACTGCTGTAATGCAATTTATACTGTTGGGGGGGGGGGAGGGGGGATTTTAGTTGTTAGTGTTTGACTTTGTTGTTTTCTCGATATCTTCCAAATATGAGCTTTTCACACATACTGTTGATTTGTTAAATTTGCTCTTGTAGAAAAGACGTTTTTTGAATTATGAATTTCAATTCAACCTAGTAAGTGTGCTGTGTTTCAAATAATTTCAAAGCTACATACATATTAATTTAAAAATAAAATTTGTTAACATTCAAAAACGCAGTCTTTTTCATCCGTGATTGTAAGCTCTAAAAGAAGGCAACATTTTCAACAAATGTACGTTTTTAGTACGATACTGCTTGTTTACATATATAATACCAACAGTAAAATTATAGTTTGTTTGGATGTGAGACAGAAAAAGACAGTGAAACACTTGCATGTTGCAAATTGGCGAACATAAAGCAATCGGAGTGTTTTATAAAATACAATTTCAACACACGTAGGTATTAATATTTTAAGTGTATCAAGTAAGTATTAGATAGACAGGAAACATACATATTCACTATAGTAGTTGAAAGGGGTGGGGAACTGAATGCCAAAAACAATCCTGATGACCCGTTAGCAAAGGACATCGAAAAGACGGGGGACTAGGCTACAGGTAGGCCAGTCGGAAGCTGGGACAGCTGCCGGCGAGGGAAAAGAGGGAGAGATGCGTGGATAGAGATAGAAGAGAGCCGGTGATAGTGTGTGGATTGGGGGGGGGAGGGGTAAGTGTGAGGGCGAGGGGAGGGAGGGGTATGATTGTTGATGATCCAGGCCCTAGGCAGCTCCACTACCTGGCCGCGGCCTCAGCATCCGGCGACGCGAGCCGCCAGAGGCGCACTGAATAAAAACATTCCAAATTAAATGTTTTGTTAGCGCACCAACGGGAGCTGCTACTTCCGCTCCGGCGGTTTCCGCGGCCCGCAGGATGTGTGATCTACCTTTTACCGCGTTTCCGACATCGCCGTTTAACGCGATCTTACAAAAACGAGTAAGCTTCGATTGATTGTTGTGGGTTTTTTTGTGTTTCAGGTATCGAAAATACAGCATTTTTTTATTTCATTTTGGGGTCCGACTCATCTGTTGTATTAAACGAAGAACATATCTAGCAAAAACATTGGAGAAGAATCGATCACGTTTATAAAAATTTGAAAATTTGAATGACGGTTATTGAAATCAATCGAATATAGTTATTGTGAGGTAAACTTTATTCAACCGTTGCATTCAACTGTCCTTCTTTACCTTTTTATCCTTTATTTCGTACATTCATTCTTCTGTTCGTTTACTAGTACATTCTCCAAAAACGAGTACGCTTCCATTGATTATTGTGGATTTTTAGAGTTTCAATTATCGAAAATATGTGATTTTTTATTTCATTTTGGGGTCCGACTCATCTTTTGTATGAAACGAAGTACATATTTAGCAAAAAGATTGGGGTAAAAATCGATCACGTTTATAAAAATTGAAAATTCGAATGACGATTACTGAAATCAATCGAATATAGTTATTGTGAGGTAAACTTTATTCAACCATTGCATTCAACTGTGTCCTTCTTTACCTTTTTACCCTTTATCTTTTATGTCCATTCTTCTGTTCGCTCTAATTTTCGTCAGTCTCAGCCATCAGTTATCGTATAGTATTGTTAATTGACCATTTCAAGAATTAAAAAATGAGTTCGCATTTAGAACTGACTATGCTTATAACAGTGTTACGTGCTTACGATTCGCGTCCAAACGCGTTTAGTCTTTTACGATATTCCTAATTAGCTATTCAGAAACAATCTCACTTTCTATTTCATCGTATATACATTTCAAACTGATACGCTCTAAAAACTTCAAGATCAAGGTCATAAAAGTGCTCGAGATTTAACATTGTCCTTACGGAAATATGTGTTCACTGCGCGATCCGCCGGCCAGTCCTAGTATTACAATTGGTAGAGCAACACTATAGCATTCCCCTGATTGGTCCTAGTTACTAACCTCAATGATAGGTTAGGTTTAGATTATATTTTGCTAAAGGTCTCTTAAGTATTCATATACTAGTATTTGGTATACACGGGAAACATTTACGACACAGGTCATATGATTAAGATACTCCAATCTGGCTGCATACTCTAGATAGTTACGTATTGGAGTGCGAAAATTTAATGTATAATTTTGTATGTTATCTGTTAATAACCTACTACAGTAATTCTCGGATAAAGTTATACATAGTAAAACATCCTTCGTTACTAAAAATAGAATAAAACATTATTTTGGTTGTTGGATAGTTTGCATGAAACGTATTTAATGGACATTGTATAAAACTTGTATAGTTTCACCAAGTATTGAAGGATTACCGTTTTAAAAATATATACGTTTTGTACGTTAAAAATTCTGCAGTAGTGTGCGATTAATGCATATATAGCAGGTTCGTTACAGTTTTAACATTCTGCGCGCGTATGTATTTCTCCTGTACTTGTATAGGTGAGATGAATGTTTAACACTCCTGCTAGCGCTTTACTGCACTCTTCTCCATACTTTATAGGTCGAATAGTACTTTTGCGTTCGGAACCTACGTTAAACTGAATATTAATAAAGTTTACTTTAGCCACAAGTTCTGTAGTGCTACAAACTAAGCACAAACAAACTAACTGTTTGGTATCAGTATCCTGAAAATTAGAGATTGTAACAGTTGCTTGTTTTATACCTCGTATTTCAGTAAGAGAGATTATTGTCTTTTTCCAAAAACTAACTAAATCTGTCAACTACAATATCCAACTACTTAGTATTTGGGTGATTTCAGGTACTAATACACACTCCAGCGAAGTTCATTGAGACCAGGTCGACTTGTGGGAGGCTATTCATATTGCCTCGACGATCGTGAGAATTGAATTGAGGCTTGTCGTTGTGAATTCATCAATACCATCGAATCTTTGTCTAGGAGTAAATTTACAATGTATACGCATACGCCCTTTTTTCGTGAAATTTGTAGGGAGTTTCCGCAAATAATGGAAAGTAATCCCCGCGTTAATTTTAGTGGCGGTCGAAAAAGAACGTTATCAAAAGGGTTAAAACCACTATTTTTTCAAATCACTTTTTTTAAATCTTGATACGCTTAAAACTAACCGCCAAAAACAAAAATAATTGTAGTATGAACCTGTGATAGTATCTAAATATGATTAAATTTAAATGTTCGTGCCTGATCACTTTAAAGTGTATCACACTAAAGAATATTTCATCTGAGAAAAAATACTATTTGATATTTTAACCCTTATGATACGTTTCCATTACGATCCCCACAAAAACTGACGCGGCCGATGATCGGTTTCTTTCGTTGGGGAAGACTTCACAAATCTAAGTTTTGTGTTTATACAAAGCAAATTGGTTTTCAATTTCTGATCTGAGCCAGCCGAGCCGTTCAATCTGTCAATTCCTTGATTACTGGTACTACTCAGAGCATTCACGCTCATTCTTTACATCGTAAACGATAAATGTTGTGGTGGAAACCGCAAAAAGTGGGAAATAGTAGATGAAAGCTGGGAAAGTCGTGAAATAATAGTTGAAGAGGGTTCGTATGGTCCCGCGACTGCCGAGAAAATAAATAATTCCGGAGCAAAAATTAGCCCTGAGGCAGTCCGCTACAGCGATGCTGGGTGAGGGCCGGCGCGTTTACAAAGGCGGGCAGCTTTCACATTCAAATCAGCCCCCGGTCCCGTGTCAAAGCGACATGTAAATACTGTAAGGCCATACCAGTGAGCTGTCCCGCATCACTCTACAGTGACTGAACAGTTTTTGAGGACTGTAGTTTGTACGTAGGCCCCGCATAGCTGCTCGGTAGAGCATATGCGCCCTACACGTAAGTCTACGCGTATTCTTCGAAGAAGACGATTATTCATCGGAAACAACTAATTCTTTTCCTCATCATCATCTATTATTTATTATCGTGAGCGATATCAATATTTGGCCGTGACTCCAAATGATTTCAATCACTAAACACATGATGATGATGTTGTTTGTGATGATGTTTTCAATACTAAACGTCTGAAAGAATTAAGACAAAAATAAAATCTTTGGAGCTTATCTGATGGAATAAATGGAACTTCTTATTTAGGCACATCTAGATCGCACATTAATTCATTTATTTATAATGTTTTGATTGAGCTTAGATTTTTACATTGGCTGTTAAGTTGTATTTTTAAAATCTGATAATAGTGTGTTCCCGAAGAAAATTGTGAATTCGTTTTGTACGAAAATATTCGACCATAACCGAAGGGTAAAAAAAGATAAATTTAACGTGAAGTGACAAAGTCCTAGGCACTGTAAACCCCATACAAACCCAAGGACTAGAGGACTTTACAAGCAGCCGTAAACTCAGGAGGTTCCTGCTGCTCCAATATTGGAACTATGGACACATATGAGTTATAGTGACAGTGTACTGACGTTTTTAAATAATTTAAATTACGACTGTACACTAAATTTGATAGAAATAAATGAAACAGAGTATATCGTTTCAACGTATCATCGCTTAAACTTGTTCTCTTTACTCTGAACTTCAAGCTAAATTCAAGCAATTTAAAAGCGTACTGTAGGAATGTTCCCGCCGATATGTTAACGATAGACGAGCTTCGTAAGTAATATAAACCTGTACTTAAAATTCAAACAATTTAGGGAGCTTTCTCTAGGAATGTTCGCAGCGAGATGTTAACGATAGACGAGTTTCTTAAATAAAATAAACATGTACTTCAAACTAAATTCAATAAATTCAGGTAGCTTTACCTGGGAATGTTCTCTGCGAGATGTTAACGATAGACGAGCTTCGTAATATAAACGCGCATGTGTGTGCGAGCGTGCTTGTGTATGTAAACGAAAATACATACTTACGCCATTTGATGTCAACTATAATTATTACATACTAAAAATCATGCAGTTTCGTGTACATTTTTTATTTATAAATATGTTCTCATTTAAATCATAAATAAAAGGAAGCATTTTTCACGGACGTCAAATATTGTAGTGTTTTAACGTAAACTGAGTTATTACTAATTTTAATATTTAATATAACATAGATAGACGTTTAATATTATTTATATTCAAGCAGCCTATCTACACAAAACCTACCTTAATTAAAACTTTGACCATGGGCATGGTGTACACCCGTTCGTCTGATTAGATTACCTGACATTTAATAAGTAGGAATTCCCAGCTGCTCTTGAGTCGAGCTGTTATCAGTGGTAGCTGATAAGAGGCCTCACACAAAGTCAGTGATAGTAGGATAAGCCAGTAATATAATGCACACGGGCTTAAACGAGTCTGAATGCACAGCACTCGTCGTCTGCTGTGGAGGAGAAAGTGGCGCTGGAGATGGAGATGGGATCAAGTGTCGGAACTCGATGTAAAGTCAGCAATTTTGTCACGCCTGACGACCCTCAAAAGGATAAAACGTTTCCTTGTGTTGTTTTATCGTTTGAACCGTTCTCATCTGCGTTATACATAAGCAGCAACTGTTACTCAGCTCGTTCGCTCGTTTGGCGAGAACCTTTCAGTTTATTTATGCATTATTTTGTAAAGTCGACGTGAACGAAGGAGGTTATTTTGCACGATCATTTGTTCGTGTTTTACGTAAAAATTCAGAATTGAATAAGAGTTTATGAACTCAAACAGTACTAAAAAAACACCTTCTGTACCGAATAAAGAGAAGATAAGAGTATGGGAGAACAATCCCGTCCTGAATTTGTTAGCCTATTCCGTTTTAAGGAAGAAACATTTTTAAAATTTACGACACCAAAATGAAATTTACCCATTATTTTGTAATGTCGACTGAACGAAGCAGGTTATTTTGCATGATTATTTGTTTGTGTTTTACGTAAAGGTTCAGAATTGAATAAGATTTTGCGAACTCAAACAGTGCTACAGTAAACACCTTTTTTTATTGAATAAGGATAAGATAGGCGTATGGGAGGGCCATCTTGTCCTGAATTTGTCTGCTTATTTCGTTTTAAGGAAGAAACATTTTTGAAATTGACGACACCAAAATGAAATTTATGCATTATTTTGTAATGTCGAATGAACGAAGCAGGTTATTTTGCATGATTATTTGTTCGTGTTTTACGTAAAGATTCAGAATTGAATAAGATTTTACAAACTCAAACAGTGCTACAGTAAACACCTTTTTTATTGAATAAGGATAAGATAGGCGTATGGGAGGGCCATCTTGTCCTGAATTTGTCAGCCTATTTCGTTTTAAGGAAGCAACATTTTTTAAATTGACGACGTACCAAAAATTTATTCTTTATTTTGTAAAGTCGACGTGAACGAAGCAGTTATTAGTTATTGTGCATGATTATTTGATCGTTTTTTACGTAGAAATTCAGAATTGAATAAGAGTTTACGAACTTAAAAAGTACTAAAAAACACCTTTTGTACTGAATAAGGAAAAGATAGGCTTATGGGATAGCCATCTTGTTCTGAATTTGTCTGCCTATTTTGTTTTAAGGAAGAAACATTTTTTGAAATTGTGGATGTACAAAAACAATTTTTTTATCAATAGATTCCCTCCATGTATGTAATAGGAAGTATGCACTCTATTTGTAACTTTCACCCGGAATATTATTAAGACAAATGAAATATTACCCGCAGTTTTAACAATACGATTTATTACTCAGCTGATATAGATACGTCAGCACAAGAACGCCGCAACGAGCCTTCTGTTGCTACAGTAGCGCCGCATCGCTGCAGTGGCGCTGTCCATAACTACTACACATTACTCACACACGCTGCTGACTGTAGAACCTACTTTATGTAGTCTTTCCAACAGCGTTTCATCCCGTTTATGGCCTTTCTCACAGCACCAACACTCCACAGACAGCTATAGCGCAATGATCTCCATTCTTAATATCGGCTACATGTTCAGATCGTTATTCTGACAGTTATTCCTATATAGGCCTACTTATGTGAAGTATATTATATATGTACGCATTTATATTGCGTTAAGACATGTTTATGTGTATTAGAGTAAAGGAAACAAGATTAAGCGATGATACGTCGAATCGATATATTCAGTTTCAGTCGATTCGATCAAATTTAGTGCACAGTCGTAATTTAAATTATTTAAAAACGTTAATACTCTGTCACTATAAACATAACTTATGTGTGTCCATAGTTTCAGTGTTGGAGCAGCAGGAAGCTCCTGAGAGTTTACGACTGCTTGTAAAGTCCTTTAGTCCTTGGTTGTGTATGGTGTTTACACTTGCTAGAACTTTGTCACTTCACATATGCACTATAACACATGTTAGTACTGTGTCACTATAACACATGCTAGTACTGTGTCACTAAAACACATGCTGGTACTGTGTCACTATAACACATGCTGGCACTGTGTCACTATAACACATGCTGGTACTGTGTCACTATAACACATGCTAGTACTGTGTCACTATAATATATGCTGGTACTGTGTCACTATAACACATGCTTGCACTGTGTCACTATAACACATGCTGGTACTGTGTCACTATAACACATGCTGGTACTGTGTCACTATAACACATGCTGGTACTGTGTCACTATAACACATGCTAGTACTGTGTCACTATAACACATGCTAGTACTGTGTCACTATAACATATGCTGGTACTGTGTCACTATAACACATGCTGGTACTGTGTCACTATAACACATGCAAGTATTTTGTCACTATAACACAGCTAGTACTGTGTCACTATAACACATGCAAGTACTCTGTTACTATAGGAGTTAGAAACGTAAGGTATTTAAGTGCCATTGAAATGCCTTACTCAGGTTTTAGGTGTTTTAAAAATTTACTTCAGAGACCCTTGCTTTTAGTTGCGGAATGAACAAACAGTGACATAAGTGATATCTTTGTATGCTATTTCAAAATGTTTTAGATGTTCTTAAACATATCTTTGAAAACGTATAATGTGAATTGAATGTGACAGGCGGTTTTTTTCTTGCTTTTCATATAATATTTTTCGAATGGAAATCTGGAATTCAATTGAACATGGAAATCTACCAAGAAATAAAAGTAAACCTTATGAAGCTTACGAATAAGATTATTTTCCAAAAAAGTGTTTTTGTATTAATGTGTCCCTGGTATTCCACCCGGTCTCCAGTATTTAAATGAAGCTTTGATGTCGTCGACCAGGCTTATATAAATTACAAAGAATTTCTCGCTCTTTGAACTGGCAAGAGTACATCATTCTTTATATGACGGAGGTCTACGCCTCGAATCTGAATTGTTTTATATATTTAAATCATATAAGTACTGTGTATATAGCTATAATTATTATGTCAGAAATTCAAGATCTATATATCCGAGATTTATTGTTAAATTTGATAATGGTATGATTAGTGATTACATTAATGAAAATATAATAGATAATGAAATCAGGGCGCCGATATATTGGGCTGCTATATATTCTGCTGCCCATTTAGGCATACCGGACCACTTCGATTTTTGCCAGCTCTCATCGAAATGACTCCTATATGTCTGTTCTGTCTGTTTCTGGTATATCAGTTTCTACAAAACGTAATTGAGAATAGTTGGAAACTGACTTTACGAAATGATTTTGAAAAGTTTTTTTATTATATACGATTGCACTATTATTATATGCGGTGTACTATTAAATCCGATATAGTACTAATGGAAATACGCGGTGTACCATTAAATAAGATGTGGCACCAATAAAAATACGCAATGTACCATTAAATACGATATGGTACTAATTGAAATACGCGATATACTATTTAATACGATATGGTACCAATAGAAATAAACAACGTACTATTAAATACGCTATGGTATCAATGGAATATACAACGTACCATTAAATACGATATGGTCCCAATGGAAATACGCAATGTACCATTAAATACGATGTGGTACCAATTGAAATAAGCAATATACTATTTAAAACGATATGGTACCAATGGAAATATACAACGTACCATTAAATACGATATGGTAGCAATTGAAATACGTGGTGTACTATTAAATACGATATGGTACCAATGGAAATACGCAATGTACCATTGAATACGATATGGTACTAATTGAAATACGCAATATATTATTTAATGCGATATGGTACTAATAGAAATACACAAATTACCAATACATACGATATGGTACCAATGGAAATACACAACTTACCATTACATACGATATGGTACCAATGGAAATACACAACGTACCATTAAATACGATATGGTACCAATGGAAATACACAACGTACCATTAAATACGATATGGTACCAATGGAAATACACAACGTACCATTAAATACGATATGGTACCAATGGAAATACACAACGTACCATTAAATACGATATGGTACCAATGGAAATATATAACGTACCATTAAATACGATATGGTACCAATGGAAATACACAACGTACCATTAAATACGCTATGGTACCAATGAAAATACGCATGTACCATTAAATACGGTATAGCCTTTCATCTGCTAATTCACTCCATGCTTATTAATGCACGTTTTCACTATAAAAAGAATTGCATGTGATGTGTCAAATTCAGCTAAAAGGAGGAGTTAGTGTATACTCACTTAACGTGTTTTATGGTTGACAAAATACTTCATCGAAGTTCACAGACATATTTTTACAATAAGGAAAAATATATAACCGATGTTTAATTCAGCAAAATTAAAAACACAACCTTCTGTTGGAAAAAAGTAGAGATATGTTACATACATATGTACAGGGCGCCAAGATGGGTAGCTAAACCCCAGACCATCCCCAGACATTGTACGAAGGTTCGCGAACCCCTGTTCGTGTCGAAATCTCCTCCATCTCTCCCCGCAATTACTACTATCGCCAGCCATCCTTCCTCCACCCCTTCTCCACCACCAATGCCATTTCCGCCGAAACAATCTCCGTTTCCCAGACTTTCCATCGTTAACGTTTCTAGTTGCAACGTTCCATGCAATGTGCAGTACACTATATTATTGTTCGCTGTGAATAAATTAAAATATATTACACATATTACAAAAATATATAGCCTATAGTCTATTTGTTTTTTTTTACGCTTAACGTTAAATTTAATACATAAGATCGCAATTTTGAGATGTTAAGGTCGAATTCACAATGTACGACCTCGTATAAAACCCTTGAGAATAGATGAGACATATTCGTTATCAGATTGATGTCTTTACTTTCCAGGAATAGAATTGTACATCTACTTCATGGTGAATCAAGAACAGCCTCCAAATCTCTGATATGATAAAACCTTTCTCTTCTGGAAAACCATTTGGACATGCGAAATGTGGCGTAAAGTCTATCCTTCACTTTTTGTAACAATATAGCTACTTCATGGTGAATCAAGAACAGCCTCCAAGTGTCTGATGAAATGAAACCTTTCTCTGTTCGAAAACCATTTGGAGATGCGGAAGGTAACGTACAGACTATAAACATGCGAAACCTTTAAGGCGTGGTACATCGACACTGATGTTCATAAGCTTTACGTGCCATTTAAAATTATAAGAGATTTAAAAGTCTCTAATATGCTAATACAGGGTCAGTTAAATACATGCCAATGTCACGCGAAAGGTAGAAACTAATTCCATTATCTGATCTTTACTATTTGGAAGAGATAAATGACTATTTCGCGGTGGAAATTGACACTGGAACATTATTCAGCGTGATCTGTCAGTCAAATATCTTGGAACTATAGTATTAGCAAATAGGGAATATGGATAGGCCCAGGTAGTTTCACATCCGTACACACACAAGTACAGGGGATTAGGTCCTGGCTAATTTTCGCCTTGTGAGGTACCTAGTAAAATTTCTCAATCGTACACAGACTTTTGTTGTTTGTAATTTTATATTTGTAAGTGATTAGTATATATAGGTCAGTGATACTAGACGGAAAACAGCAGGTGAAGGGCTGCCCCAACCTTCAACCCACTGCGCTTGTGAGTGTGAGAGTGCGTGCGTGCGAGTCGACTAGTTGTCCCTTCAGGCGCAATCACCATTTGCTAATACTATAGACGGGACATATCGCATCACTAAAAAATTCTGCTGACTCGTCCTAATTACTTGTTTGAAATTTGTTTTTGACGATGCAAGGATTGTGAAGGAAACATAATTTTTTCGGACATTTGCCATTGTTCAGTGATACAAACAAATCAGTAACAAAACTACGTTTCGAGATCTGCAATCTGATCTCTTCTTCAGGTAAATAACTAATCTAACACATAGTCATCATAATTGTAAATTTCAGTGAGACATCTTGTCTTTCGTGTATACGCTTGTAGATCGTTTCAAAGTATTTGCATGTCCATTAGCAAAATTGATAGTCTTGATTCCTCATTAATCACAAACAAGCACTAGTGAACTTGTGATTGGCGACACAAATGCCCGTCAAGATCCTCGCCTACGCGCACACGCACACGCGCCTGTACGCACCGAGCGTTGTTTATAAACTACGCGATATTAATGGAGGAGACGACGATCGTGTTGGCAACGTGTGCGTGGCTTCTGTGTGCAAACATCGATTCGTTTTTACTGCACGCCATCTCGTACACAGAGGCCGCGCACTGGTGGGGTTGCCAAACCCTTCATTCACACCACAGTCGATATTGTAAGACACCTACGTGACCTTCTCGCTCAGTGTCGATACTAACGTGCTATGTCAATGTCTCGTTCTATGTCAATTAAATAGCATTGTAAGAGCTAAAAGCTTTAGAGTTGGGCTGTAAATTAAATTAATGTAGTTCCTGAGTTGGAGAACTCGAGTATGTGTTTTATGAATGATAGCGCTTTTAGGGAGATAGACGCCTTCTCTATCCATCCTGAAATAAACGAGCAGAAAAACATACACACAAACACGATGAATGTGAATATGTTTGTTTGGGTTGGACCTAGACTATTCAAATAGAAGAGTCATACCAACTTGGTGTACCGCGTGAAAGTAATCCTTTTTCAACAGTTTTAATAATTAAAATAAAATAAAATTCCTTAGTTATTAAGTCTTAGATTTAAATCTTAATAGCCCTATGAAGTTCTCATTATGTAACTTTTAATGTGTCAGTATATCCTAAAATGTGAAGGGATTTATATGTTTAAATCCCCCCTCTTATGTGATGTGAACACAAAATATATGAAGAATTCAACATATCAAAATGGTGTGCAAGATAATGTAATAAAATGAAAATTATTGTTAATAAACGTAAACACAGGATTTAAATGATTACTCTTAAATGTAGTCCAAATTTGACATTTAAGGAATGAACGGAGGTACTCATTTCTAATTTACTCCGCTCTGGTCACTGCTCTTGATTAGATTGTTCGGGATTAATCCCTGTATTTCTAAAACTGATTACTTATACACTTCTAATAAGTTGTAAAATTTCTTCTAAATTTTTAAAAAATTCAATGAAAAATATGAAAATTTTTGGCAATAATGTACGAACAAACTTTACATATAATGTAGGACTGAATTATGTTATCTGTTTATTTTACAAAAACTATATGGAAATGTAGTATATAGAGTCACAGTTTGACATTTTGCGTGACTAGGAATTCTAACTCAAAGCACTAGGACGGCGGTCCGAGTGCCACTTCTACCTGACTCCAGCCTTCCTCGGTACAGTACAAGGTGAGCAATTTGTCCAGTGGTTCCAGTTCCAGCAGGTCGGGTTCCAGGAACCCAACCTTTGTCCAGTAATGAACCCCAAGAGGTGTTCACTTTTTATGGCTTCCATTGTGACGTGTTTACCTCTGCCCTCGCTTACTTATTCATCCCCCGTCCAGTCCGGTCCGTTCCGCCCGTTCCCTCGTTCCTTGTTTATTTAGTTGCTCTGTTTCCCCTTCCCGCCGCACCGCCGGGCCGGGTTCCTTGTTATTTCAACCCGACCGGTTAGTCGGTGCTCTGTTATTATTCCATTATACTCTGCGCGCCTGTTACTTTCGAAGGAATCTGATTTCCAACAATGTAGCGCGCTCTTGTGCTGTCCTGATCTCCTAATCTCCTGCATAGGGACTGATTTGTTTTCTTTTTTTCGGGACGATCCCAATAATCTCCAGTCGGCGTCCGTATTGATATTTTTAACATTATCAGTTATTCGTCTTATAATTATTGAGTAAAATATATTTCTAATTTAAATTTAAAATATGCATGATGTTTTCTTGACACTGCAACAAACTTCATCCTCTGATTACTTACATCAAAATAAAAGCAAATTTTTCTGTCTATCTGCTGTATCTGGTTTTTACTTAAAATTTGTAAACTATAAACGCTTTCACTCTCATCATTGTTACTTTGTGTACTTATCTGTCTAATAAGAGCTAACTTAAATAAAGGAATAGTTTAATTCAACTAAATTTCGCAAAACCCTCGAATAACAGCAATTAGCTTACAAAACACGTAAAATGTCAACTTTTTGGTTCCTTATTTAAAAATGGGACGAACGGAACATTCGAAATTACTACGTACCTATCCTATGCTTTTAACATGTACCTTTATATGATTTATGTTTATTTAAAAACCTAATTTGTGTAGTAAAATCGGGTAGGAGTTTAACAATTTAATGGTGCCAAATAATTATACAAAATTGCAAGAAGGCTGGTACTCCAAATGTTTATGAGCTGTTCATTTCTAAATAGAAAACACATACTGTCCAAATAGAACTGTGTACATGTCTACAGGAACTTTTCTTTCCTGGGTATGTATTGTACAACACAAAACACTGCAAATTTGGCAAGAATAGTATGCTTTAAAGTGGAATAATAAATACTTGAGATGGTTGGAAGGCCGAAATTGAGTTCGTCCACAATTGTAATAGAGAAGTTAACACACTGCGATCCTTGTGAATTGAAGTTACCTTCTAATATCAGTGCAAGTGTTATTTGGTTCAGTGAGAAAAATGGAATTACAACAAATTCTCTAGTTTAAAAAAAAAGATTATCTTGGGCTCTTGGAATTATACTATACACACCGAGTGAGTGTCAATGGCCCGAGCGGTGTAAGACGTTGGACTTGGGTCTGAGTTAGAGATAGCGCAGGTTCAAATCCTGTTATGACCGTATCACCTTTTACCAGTATCATCAACCTTGCACTGTATCGACTCTCCCCCTTATTCTGTTTGAAAAGATCTTCGCACAAGCCAGTGGCCCATGAGGACGGACAGAATAAGGCATAAAAGGGGATCGGCCTCTCCTAAAAAAACTCTGCTGCCAGTAGAATTCAACAGGTCTGATTAAAATAGCGAGCGACTCTTATATTGACTTTTTGCCACATCACCTCTACTACGGGAATAAGAATTATGATAAGAATTATGGTGATAATAACACGTGTTACATGAAGTTTGTTACGTTTGAACGCATTATTAGCATGGAGTAAAATAAAAAAAATAACATAACCAGCGTACCGAATTCTAACATGACATCAGGACTCGATGTTTTCAATGACAGATTATAGTCAGCCTATATAAATTCATTCACGTATTTTAACGATCAAGTAACCGGTAGGAACCGGTTAACAAAGAGGAAGAAACGAACGGACCCTACATTCAGACCTAAAAGGGAAGGCGGAGGAGAAGACAATGGGGTTCTAATTGTCTCAAAGGGTCTTTAATGATGTGAGATGCCGATGTCACGGCGGCATGCGAGGCTTAACCGTGGGGGGGGGGGGGGTTATGTCACACCTACAACTGGTTAAATATATACAACTGTTATAGACCACTAACAAGGCAGTGCACGATCTCGGTGATGTTATGTTCTAACAGGTTTCCTACTTGTCGATTAAAGTCGGAGCATTAGAAGTACTTTCTAGCAAAATATTGCAGGGTGGCACATCAAAATTCGGTCGCTGTGAGGCATCTTGCTGAAGAAAAAAAGTAAAGTATTTTCCTTTGAACTTTGGGAATTTCAATATAGATCAGAGTCTTTATTGACATTTTGAAATAAAGTATTTACATATTTTGTATTTGTATTTACAAATACAAAATATATGTGTAAATACAAATACAAAATATGTATAAGGAGTGGAATAGAATAACTTTATATGGTTTTACTAGTGTTAGGTGAAGAGGGACAAAGCATGAAAAGGTTATAGTTGGTAATTAATGAGCTAAGGAAAGACTCCTAACGTAGAATAGCAGATCACTTCACACGTAAGAACGCGGGTCACCAAATTAGTTTCACAATGTATGTTATCTATTAATCATGACAGGAAAATACAAGACGTCTACATTACTTTTATGGATTAAAATCAAGAACGCAGCCAGGAAAAAGATTTGAGGGGTCCAGACAACTGATATTTTTCCGTAGTGGACAGAGAGTGAGGCCCCATTTTGTTTCTTAAAAAGTTCTTAACCCGTTTCTGTTTTTAGAACAATCTTACAGCAGTACATGTCAGTAATATTGAATTATTTAAATAATAATCGTTTACTAAAAAAGTGAAAATTGGGGGTTCCGGACCCCTTTTCCCCCTCGCTAACTACGTCCTTGATTGACATATTTTCTTGTTGATATAGTGAGAATGAATAAAGGAATATAAATAATAATAACGATTGAGATTATTAACACGAATATATCATTTATACGAGTGCTGTAGCTCCTATACGTTTTCATTTTTGGTCTACACCACTTTATAAACATATAAAAGCATTTACATTCATAGAGAAGATAACATTGATGGATAACCACTTTCGATAAAATGTCAACCCGTCAAGCTATGGCTTCTACCAAACATTTATTCTATATGCGGTGAATGGGTAGGAGGATTAAATAAACTCAGAGGGAGTATTTGTTCCAATTTTTTTTTATTTAAATCCTACTTTCCTCCTCTTGTTATTAAATCGCGTCTTTATCAGTTCATTATATCCAGCTGGAGTATTGAAATCTGGGCATTTGCATTATATTGGTTGACTTTGGCCATTGGTCTGTTACCTAATTATACTTCCTAGCAAAATGTTTTGCTAGTAACATGATTACATACTTTCAGTAGTGGTCCGATAAGAGGTTTCTCTCTCTGTAAGAGAACCCTAGAACTGAAAAATCGATTTTGCTACCGATCGATTTCACACTGAAAAGTAAGTTACTCTACTGTATGCGATGAATAGCGAATTGTTCGATTATGAATCCCGTTCAGAGTACTATCGATAACTGAAGGTGCAACAATCGACTATTGGTTAGGTTGAAAGTTGATAGGTCAGATTACAGTGCCTAGTTGTTTCTCGACAAATTGGCATAAGAGACAAAACTTGATTACTCCACGAGGAGTTATATGTAAAGTATTTAAAGTAGGAATTGGCCTATAGCAATGACGATATAAGGATGTGAAAATGGTTTATAATATGTTTATAAATTCAGGGATTATTTCACGGTACAAGACTGAAGGATATGATGTTGCTTAATAAATGTAGTTTTATAACATTACGTGTTTTAATGCAATATTGTTTGAGGATATTTTTGTGATAAAAACAAGTAAACTCCATCCTGTTATCTTTCATATAAGTACTGTACAAATAATCAAATAAGTTTTCTCAGCGTTTTTATTTGGACGTGATTGTCACTTGCCACAAAATAATACAAGTATTTAAAAGCCTGCAATTTCCCGTGGGATGGTGACAACATTTTTTCTGTCTTAAGAAAACATATTATATTAAACAGCTGTGACAAAAGAAATTGATTGCACCGCTTAAAGTTGGTAAGGGCGAGATTTCGAAAGCCTCAATCGATTGACAATTTATTTTATTTTTAAGGCATCTACCGCAGTCAGCGTGTCAAAAAGCACTTGTCATCTTAAGTTCAGAATCATCTGTGGACAGGAGTTACCTGCTCTTAGGTTATGATTGGGTGAGAAATTTGTGTTAAGTGAATATGTAATAACTTTATTTCAGAGCGGATGTGAGTAGTACAATTATGTTACAAGTTGGCTATGGTCGTTATGGCAACCATGTCAACCGATGGCTGAGAATATTCAAGAGCAAAAACGTTATGAAAATCATTTATAGAGAACATATTAATTTCTGTTAAAATCAGAGTCTTATATGACAAATAATTAATACAGAGTGTCCACAATAATCACTCTATCAAACGTAACTATTTGATTTTTCGGGTCAACATTTGTAAAAAAGTGATGTCATATGTAGTCCCATCTATACTAAGCATACCATCAATCCGCCTTCAAAAAAAAAATTATATCTTATACAACTAAATAAAGATGTAAAGTTCAATGTTTGCAAAATATTTAGTCAAATTAAGACCCATTTCAAAAATAGTTGAGAAAAAACATTATTTGAGGTTTTAAATTACTTCAATCGATAATAATTCAAAAACAAAACTTTTCTTAAAAGTGCGTATGTGTAGTAAAATATGAACCATTTTAGATAAACATTTAGATACCCAAGTTATTCGTTACAACAAATAATATCGAGACAGTAAATGTTTTTCTGAACGCCAACGCCTGTTTTTTTTAATCATACTATTAATGCGGTTTAACTGCTGATTGATGATCAGCTGATGTAACAAAAAGATTAAACTACTTACTCATTGTTGTGGTTTTTGAACCTCAATGAAAGTGTATCATTAAATTTCTTGGATGCATTACATGTCGTATTGCCGAATCTTAAAATTTGTTTATATATTGTAACCAAATACTAGCTATTAAGCATACAATAGTTACTTTACATAATTTTATTGTTATATTTTTTATTAAAGGAAATTAGTTGACAAAAAACGAATCAACACTCACATTTTCACTTGATTATTACTTTTCACAGTTCAGCAATTACGAGCTTATTGGTACTTATTGAATATAGTGAATAGTCGTCGAAATAACGAAATTATGTAAATAAATAAATTCTATGTCATAACTGGTATTTGATTCAAACACAAACAAACAAAACAAACTTTTATAGATTAAGTTGGCAGAGCATCTATTGAACCCAAACAAATGTTATAAAAAGTGTAAAAACTGTCAGCTATGAAATATACCCAACACACAGCATATCGTAACATTCATTAACCGCCTTTTGAAGGATGGTTTTCATTTGACATGGCATCATAATTTTTAGTATTACTTGTCATGAATCTGCGTCAATTTTCGTTTTCATCATAAAATACAACTGGAAATTATTTTACGAGATTATTTTGAAATGAAATTGTAATTGAAATCCCTGAATGGTCAATCTTTGCCTCACTCTCATCTTCCCTGTAACAGCAGATCCTCGACCGCCTCTACAAACCCTTACATAACATCCAAATCACGCCTTGTCATCCAATTACTGTCCTTGTGTCATCCAAACTGAAAGTTGGAGATTTGTGAGTTGGGCACAGGTCGGTGGTCTGGAAACGGATGAAGGATCACCTAACCATTCGTAATGAACCGCTCTCTAAGGAGGGCGCAAATGAGGTGTGTGACGTGGAGACGTGGATGGGTGGATTTCTGTGGCAAAGGAAATAAAAATAACCAGGATACAAACAAAGCGTAACCACACTGCCGCTCTTTGGGCGCGAGGCTCTTTCAAGATTCGTGGTAATTTACCGCTTCTATAAATCCCGTTTTATCCCAGCAATTTGAAGAAATCGTGAAGCATGAGCGTATTTTAAGGATTGACAAAGTGAGACATGAGTATAGGACGTATACTCAGTTTGCTCTCTGGGTGCTCCACTCTAGACCAGTTGGTTGTAATGTTTTCATTTTCTTGTACCAAACTTTATTGCACTTGATAAGCGATTCAGACTGCCTTTAACCACCCTACAGGGATAGAAAGTTTTTTTGTTTCATTAATATAGGATGTATTGTGTTTCATCCAATATAATGAAAAATCACATCTCATAATTTTAACTTTCTATTATAATGCACGATTGGATGTGATGGATGAGTTCTTGACCATTTTGGGATCTTTTTAGAAAGAGAGAGGAAGTTATTTATATCACAAAAATAATATTTGGATTTATAAACCTTCCGTTGTAACTATTATTAATTACAAAACAGGGTCTTCTTAAAATCGTGTTGTTTTCTGTTCCTCTGTCCCTCCGTCCTTGAGATTATTTTTGATGTGACCTGAATCTTGATACAAAGGTCCAAAATGGACTCAAAAAGATTTTTGGGTTAAAAGGTCAAAATTAAACGTAAACATTTTTTACATTGGTCATATGAGTAACAATGACGGCAACGAGAAAATCGGAGATTAAACAAATTTTGTACAGTATTGTGACATTTTATAATGTGACATATTAATACATGTGGATAAAATTATTTTGTCAGACAGGTTGGCAAGACTGTCGTTACGTTCTGTCAGGTTCTTTTTTACTTCGTTGTATCGTTTTAACGTTTTAATAACACACTATTTTCGTCTCTTGTGTAAAAAAACCTTCGTTCCCCAAATATTTGGACACCTTATCATCTCTAAAATATAACTACTTATGTAAACGATGTTTTGTAAAGAGCAGCGTGCCTCCGGCACCGAGAAGACTGTAAGGGAAGTAGCGCGATACCTCTGTGGGAAATTGATGAGAGCGAAACCGGTTGGGTGAACGCGCAATCACAATGACATGAAAGGAGACCTTTGAATAGCCGCGAACAGGTGTCGGGGCTATCAGCAGCTTTGTCACTTCCCACTCGAGCCTGCAGAAGTGGGCAGCTCCACTTGAGTGGTCCGTACATCTTTGTGTCACCTCGGCTTCGTTTCTGCCCGTAGTAATTAACGAGAAGTGGTCTCGGCCTCGCACTCTAAGCTCCAAAACGAGAGAATTTTACACAATGAATAATCCGCTTTCTATAAATCCTCAGCACGATCCAATATCGACCAATCGTAGGATGGTAAAATTAGAATTCCAGTCATCGATACATTTGTTTATGTTTTTGATAGCATTTAGGTGCAAAAATGGTATAATTAGAATTCCAGTCATCGATACATTTGTTTATGTTTTGATAGCATTTACGTGCAAAAATGGTATAATTAGAATTCCAGTCATCGATACATTTGTTTATGTTTTGATAGCATTTAGGTGCAAAAATGGTATAATTATAATTCCAGTCATCGATACATTTGTTTATGTTTTGATAGCATTTACGTGCAAAAGTGTGTCTGATTGGCAAGACAACATGTTTTTTCTGACATTGCTGTAGCTGTAGCTTAAAATATTATTAAATATTGGGACATTTGGTAATTTAATATTTATACATTTTTCAGAAATATTAAAAAAACCTAGTAATATTGTATTATCCGGATGCCATTCTGTCCCTATCAACTATTCGTTATTAGGTTATCTAAGTAGGTAAATATTACGTATGTATTACAGTCGGAAAAAATTAAAGTTAACATCTACGAGCACTTACGTGATCTGAGCTTTGATTTGAGGACTATCTCGAGGGATGTGTTTCTTTCTTCGCCAGAACGTCACCGAAGCCCTTACTGACGGCATGGTGCATTTCCGTTCTGTACTTTCCCCAGGGTGAGTTTCCTGAACTTAGACCACGTTCCAGATCGTCCAACTTTTCCGACGTCAGATCACGCTGCACGATCTGGAACGTGATCTTAGGTTGGAGAAGAACCGATTCGAAATGCCCCTGGTCATTAGTGTGGGCTTTGGTGGTATTCTGGCGAAAAAAATAAACATCCTAGAGATAGTCTCCAAATTCAAGCTCAGATCACGTGGGTATCGTAAAGGTTAAATTTAATTTTGGTACTAATATTAAGATATTCATAACCAAATCTAAACCTATTTATATCGCTTAATAACAAGTAGTAGATAAGGACAGAGTGGCCAACAGATGATACCAAAGTACCAAAAGTCTTTACTTTTAAAAATGGTACCTACTCTTGTTCTGAGAAGATATTCTGCACACATGAGCAGAATGAGCTCTTTACTGCACATGTATATTGGATCAGGCTGGCAGCAAAACAAATTGATCAAAAGTGCTAAATGGAGAATGATTCGATTGAGAGATTTCTATTAAATTTATTTTATTGTACTGCAAGCAACGTAAATGGAAATTTCCATGCAAGTAGAAGAAGAGGGGATTGATAAAAAAGCACTTGCTCTCCCTTTCAAATCACCAGACGGATATGTTAATATATGCATAGATTATATTACCCCTCGCAAGCCCACAAGTCAAACCTCATATTTGTATAACAATAAGTCTGAAGCACTTAGTTATACAAAGTGTTTCTGAATCTCTGTATAACTTTATGAGCGAGCATTCTGGATCGCATTTGTATAACGACGTGAATAAATGTGCCTCCTTTCGAAGCTACAGGCATCAGAAGTCAGCCATTGAATTGTTTTTATTAGTCATTCTATATTCTATCGAGAAGAGCGTTTTTTAATTTTACATTTTCTCTTTAACGTTATGTCGTTACGAATTAACGTTTTTGGATGTAATGCAAACTTCCAGTTGCACCCCGGAAGAAACAGCTGAGATTTGTAATGGCCATAATCAAATAGTGCAGATAAAGATACTCGCTGATGTCAGACTTTGTAAGGTTTCATTGGCCGTTGTGTAGCGTTTCTTAGAATTAGATTGACCTTTCGTATTGTTGTGTACCACCATTGCAGCTAAATACTGTTATGAGCTGCACGGGTTTTTGTCTCTGCTGGAAGGTAAAACGGTGTCCCATCCATCCAACGGTTATTCTGCGCAGTATATCAATATTTTGATACTAGTGTTTAAAGTCTAGGAACCGACAGCCAATTTGAATTGTTTAACCGAACAACCTGGTTTTTCATGCGAAATCGTATAAATTTCCCCTAAGGGAAAAACCAATCGTGAGCCGTCATAGTTTTGGCGGGATGGGAGAGCATCAAAAGGGTTTAAAATTATATTTTATCAGATCGCATTTTTTGATGATTAAAACCAACTATCAGAAACAAACATTAAACTTAAATGAGATTCAGTCAACGCTTTAAAGAACGACTTTGGAGAACTAGAGATTCTTTGTACGTTTGTTTTATAGTCTAACTTTGATATAATTATTTTTTGTGTCTGACGGTCAATTGTACGAATGTGAATCAAAAAGGAAAGAAGAATGTGTGGGAAAATTACCGTTTGATTTTCTGTAACCCTTTTACCCATTTCGACCCCTACCGGCGGCTGACGATCAATGTTTTTTAGTGAAATTCCTGGGTTCAATTCACGAAAAACTAGGTTGTGTGCTTATACAGTACAAATTGACTCTCGGCTCTTGTGATGTGCCGCATTTGAAAATCAATTAGGTTGCCCAGAAGTGACATCTATCTTTCTGCACCCTGACAACTGTGGTCAAAAAGGGTGTTACTTATGGGTAGTTCGGAAGAAGGTCCTTGCTCATAGGACGCAAAATTTTTAATTTCATCACTAAAATACACTCGCGAGAGACTTTACGTAGATTCAGGAACATTCTGTAGAGTCGGTGATGGGCTAGCCTACCTACTGCAAGGATGACTCCCCGGGAACCAGTTGCCAGTAGACTCCGTTTACGGGAACCGCGCGACTTCCTGAACTGGTTCTTTTATTACACCACTTTCGGAATGACAGTTCAGTTTCCCCGCGACTCTAGATAACTGCTGTTTTTTTTAACACATCGTAACGGTCGCCCATATGGGGTTTGGTAAAGCCGATTTCGAAATTTAAATGTCCCACGTCTCAAATCCTGTTTGAACAGGAAAGAAACGATAATTTTAGCATCTAAAAAAGCCTACTTACTTTGCTGAGATTGCTTCCTTCGCACCCACTTTCAGCATATTATACAACTGTCGCCCGTGCTGGTGTAATGTGTGATTGTGATTCTCGTACTCGTGACTTGTGCTCGGGACTTGTATTCTGTGCATTAAAAACGCCTGGACTGGACTTCAAGCAGCTTTTGAGTATATTTGAACCCTTTTCTTTCCCTTCTTTTCTTCTTTCTGTTCTATTTTTATGTATGTATTAATATCTCCCCCCGCCTGACGAATAGGGTAGATTCCAATCCTCGAAAAGTTGTGTTATATCTTTTGTAACATAACGATGGCAAATTTCCAAAATCCTGTTATCCTTTCAAAATGGATGATTTTGAAAGAACATCGGATTCGGTCTCGACAGATGTGAATTGACATCTGTAGTTCGGATAGAGCAACCTTGAAGAGTCGACGAACCCATATTCTTTTACGACAGTTATATAGATAATGTACAAGATTTCTATAAACGTTCAGTAAATCACTAAGAGATAATAAAAAGACAGTGCGTGATTCATCTAGTTACTCAGATTATATAGTGGTAGACAGCCGATGGTGAATATTCATGGTCAGCTGATATCGATCATTTATGGCCAGCTGATGGTGAACTTTGCCTGACAATCGATGGCGAACGTTCACAGCCAGTCGATGGTGAATATTCACAGACTACCGATGGTGAATATTCACAAATAGCCGATGACAAACATTCTCAGATAACCGATAGCGAACATTCGGGCAACATGGATTTTGCGAGAGTATAATCTTTAAATATGTACGTATTACTTTCTTAGTGTCGGTGTGGATTCACTGTCCCACTCTGTGGAAACGTAACGTCAGTCACCCTCACCAGAATTAGGCGTGAACCCTACAGTCCTACAATCGGAGAAGTTATGTAAGATTTTAAATTTTAAAATCTTAAATTTTAAAATCCATCTAGAACAGGACCTACATTGTAAATGTTTCAAATTTTAAAGCAGCATCATTTTTTTAAGAGTGAACCCTTTGAGGTCGGATTTGCGGCATTGTACTCTACTAATAAAGCCTTTTATGCTCTCATTTAATATTTCCTTCTGACTCCTTGTTGGCCATCCCCCTGACATGACAATCCTTAATATAATATAATAATTAAAAAGTATGATCTGTTGTTCGGTTAATTAGATCTCAGATGTAACATGCATTGAAAAGATATTATAAAAGGTCTTTTAGTTCAAATAGGAAAATGTTTTTACTTACACTTTATATTGGATATATGTTATCAATTAAAGTGAATAAAAAGTTCTAAGTAGATGTAAAATTATATTATTTATGTACCAGAACAAACCTCCAGAATGAAACTACTTTTCTAACTCAGTAGTGAAAAATCAGATCAAATTAATTGGCCTGGAGCCACCCTCAGCTAATTAAAATTGTTAGCAAACAGAACAGCCGGCAGTGTTCGCAGAATAGGAATCAAACTGAGCAATTATTTCCAGTGATCGAGTCCCTTCCAGGTCAGAAAGGGTATTACTGGGCCATTTATCCCAGCGTGGGGTGAGGGGAGGGGGAAATGGAGTGTGGCTATGTAAATTAAGGGAGAGCGCAACACAACCCTTTATAAAGGCAGTTTGTCACCGACCGCCCTTGTTTTAGTCCTGGGTGAAAGTTTGCATTCGGCCATAACTCTTTCCAACTTGACTTCATTTGTGAGCCGAGCCTGGCAGTAGCAGTGAGTACTCCGCCAACTCCGGTGTCTTTACTGCCAGTGGCGCAGTCTAGCGGGGCACGGCGGTTATCGCACGATAACCGAGTCAAGCAATGTCCAGCGAGGCTGCTCCTCGGATGGGCGACCGCTGAGAGATCCTGTCCGTACAAGTAACCTTTAAGCTGTTGGTCCCCAGGTTAAGTGTTATAGTATTAGCAATTAGAGGTTGCGGCCGGGCCAAGTTAGGTTCGCACTCGCCGGCCACAGGTGTGAGGGTGTTAGGAGAAGTGCATTTCCTCAATTAAATCCAGATTTTTAAATCTGTAATTTTATTCAAAGTATATACAGGGTGAAAAAAGTCCCGTACTGGCTTGGTAACTCCCGAACGTACATTTTGAGCTATTCTTACGTAAAATTGTTTCGCCGAACCCCTTGTAGGCCATCCTCCATTGGATGCGAAGAGTCACTAATACCTTAAAACTATTTCATAAGTATTCCATATACTTAAACTTCATAACTTGAGCCAAGGCAAGTATAGTAAACCATCTAGAACAGGACCTACATTGTAAATGTTTCAAATTTTAAAGCAGCATCATTTTTTTAAGAGTGAACCCTTTGAGGTCGGATTTGCGGCATTGTACTCTACTAATAAAGGCCTTTATTCTCTCATTTAATATTTTCTTCTGACTCCTTGTTGGCCATCCCCCTGACATGACAAACAGGATGGTAGTTACTTCAAAAAGTACATGTATAGGTGCAGTAATGATGTACCAAGTTTTATTGCTTTACCTATAATCGTTCGGGCATTACCAAGCCCGCGCAGAAATTTTTAAATCCTGTATATATACGAGTAGATTGTAAACACCATAGCGAGACAAATGATATCAAACAAGTATAATACACTGAAATTGTCGCAGAGTGAATCAGTCATTGGTCTAAGATGTTACTGAATAACTCGGTTAGTGACAGTAGGTGACCGATGAGACAGGTGCCGGGCTGGTCCAACCCTCAACCCTCTGCGCTCATGAATGTGGGGGTGCGTGTGTGCGAGGCGACTTCCTGGCCCTTCAGCCGCAATCACTATTCGCCAATACTATAGAGGGCTTCAAGCTCTACATTTGCCAGATAATAAAATTCCTTACATTTACCTTTTATTCTAATACCGACAAACATATGTATTCAAGCACCTCAGTAAGACAGCGTTGCTTCCATTGATCATCTGATATAAATATCCATAGGAAATCTACAGTACTAATCATTTAAGGTTTTGAATTTCAGGAACATTCTATTTTAAAGCGTATAGGATATTCCCTTTCCAAGTGTGATTAATAGATGTAATAGTGCTAAATTTTTAACTGAAGATTACTGTGGGTGAACACCACCTTTACACATATTACTTTCATGGTAGTAAGGTATGATCTACGAGCACTATGAGCTTTAGGGCTGTAAAAGAAATGATATTACTTTTACCAGCACTTTTAATTTCGTTATTAATTTCCTGGATTTTTAATTCTCATATTAAATTTATTATTCAAAGTTGTAAGCCAATAGAAATTTGTTTTCTTGTATTAACCTTTCTGTGCATCTAGTTTAAAAATTCAAACCGTATGTTTTACGTTCTACCAAATGTTGTCCTAGTTTTTTTTAACAGCTTTCAAAAACAATTTGTTTTAGTTTAGGGACATATCATTTCAAGACTGGGTTTCGGGAACATACTGTTAGGCCTGAGATATATGGTTTAAACTTCGCGTGAGTATAGAAGGTTAGTTTCTTGCAATGACACTAATATTAAAATAATTATTAATTGATATATTTTTACACCATTAATAAGTATAAAACCATACGGTTGGTCTTGTAGTGATTTGGTCTTGCAGTGATTTGTCGTGTACTATAGTAAGTAGGGCATTTACTATGGCCACTCTTTCAGTTTAATGAATGAATTCAGTTGAATGAATGAGTACTGATTGGTGTATGTAGTTAAATTCTGTGAATTAATTTAATCTGTTTTCCAGTTACAGTACTTGTCTTTTTACAGCTCATACTGAATTATAATTATCTTTATATAAATATATATATATAAAGATAATTTTATATATATATATATATATATATATATATATATATATATATATATATATATATGTTAGTTTGCTTATTTTTAAAAGGGTTTTAGTTTACCATTAATTATTTAAACGCATATGTGACAGATACGGCCAAATACAAAATAATTGAATCGGAAAAAGTAAGAGCTCTGTGGTGTAATGGTAGCACATTCACCCGGCAAGTGAGAGATCCGGGTTCGACTCCCGGCGGAGCAAGTACTTTTTGTGATTCAATGTTTATTGAAATTAAATAAGGCTATTGCCATTTATACAATTTAACGTATATATATATATATATATATATATATATATATATATATATATATATACATTTCTTGTGTTCGTGTGTATGTGACTGAACTCCTAAGCGACTGGACCGATTTTGATGAAATTTTGTGTGTTTTCAATGGAATTCGAGAATGGTTTATATTCACAATTTGGTCCACTGGAAAATGTTTTTTTTTAAATTAATTTTTCATTTGTAAGTAGTATGTTGTTGATTTTGGAGTGTTTTACATTGGATCCGACAGACTGCGCTACGGCGCATAATACAAAGTGGACTGATACATAACAGCTGTTAATACTGTCAGCTGAAGTTCGTCAAAGAGGCAGAAACCTTTAATATTTAGAAAATTATTATTGTAAAGTGCTTGATCAGTAGTGTAATTCAGATTGCATACAAGAAGTTATTGCCTAATTTTAAGTTTAGATTGCACCAATGGTCAATAAACTATAAAATTCAATGAAAATACTATTAAACGCTGTTATAAAACACCTCAGTGCATAAAGCCGTGAGTGTTTGCACATAAGGTAATCGAATTTGGTTAGATCGAAGGTAAATGAAAAGAGCCGAGAGAAGACGCTTTATGATCAAAATTGGTTTTCTTTGATACATTTTCTTGATCGGACCACAAGGCAAACTCCACAATAATACTAGAAATGTCTTAGACAGAAAACTAATTTTAACATAGCGAATTTGATTCTTTATAACCTAATTAGTTTATTGAGGTTCATCTCTATAGATTAAATGTACCGAATAACTTATCAAAGCATAAACCACGAAAGATAGAGGCAGGAAATATGGTACATACCTTCATAATGTTCACAAGAGGCTCACGACTATCAATTATCTCAGGAATGTTTAGAATATGATAGAAAAATAATACGTGAATATAGTGTACTGGTTTTCAACAGGAAATTGCGAGCGAAGCCGCGGGCAACTGCTAGTAGAATTATAAAAACTGAACATTTAGAGCGTCGTTTCTCTTTGAATACCAATAATGATGTTGATAAATATAATAGAATAACATCAAAGGTTTGCTTAACTGGTTGCAGGCAACGGGAAGAAAAAACCCAATGAAATAATGTGGAAGGGTTAAGGCAAGGTGGGTGGCCCTATACAAGGTGGTGGTTTTTTCTATGGGGGCGTGAGAGAGTTACCATATGGGCGGTGTTGGGGGAAATGTGGGGGTAATTATGCCTGAGGTTAGTTTGCTCAATGACCTTAACTTGTGTGTGGTCTTCATATATTTATTAAATAATAATCAATATTACCTTGCTTTGATCACTATAATTCCCCTAAGCTAGTCCTTTAAATTAAATTGGGTGTTGGTTTTATGTGTTAGAAGGGCTGTGGAAGCGAACGTGATGAATATTGATTCTCATTACAAAGGTCGACTGATTCTTCCTAGCATACTTCCAATTATGATTCTATGTACTTGAAATAAGTAAAGAAAGTAAAAAGTAAAGAAATCACCGGAAGCAATTCATAAAATAATGCATCATATCAACATAGAAGTGGACATATGTATGCTTTGTTTTAAACATAGGTTATTTATTGATCAAAGAATTGAACACGAATGGCGTTGTAATACTTAAAATTCTAAGTTAAATTACATATATTAAAACGAATTAACAAAGCATTTCCTGGTCCATTTTGTACCAAAACTTGTGCCGTGTGAAATGACTTAATTATTCAAATGCTCTAGACAAATCTAAATGTGTGTGCGAATCTACTACAAATGTCAATATCGAGTTACTGATGCAGAGATTATTCGTTTGTACAAAATTCAGTTTATTTTTTGTTTAAAATGTTTAATTTGATAAAATAAAAACAATAAAATTCATGTTAGTTGAAATTATAATTCAACTGATTCAATTAAAGTAACTCTAATATACTTCTTTTTACAATATAAATTAAAAATTAGTACACTGGATTAGAATGTAACACTATCCCATACATTAAAAACTGATACCAGTGTGCACAGTTTACCAGACTAGAGGGAACTGGCAGATCGACGAGCGAGGTTGAGAAGTTTAATGAAGATGTCACATTATATATAGCAGGGTCAGAGGTAGAAAGTGCTGTGACAGCTGGATGTGACTAAGGATGGACCTGTATAGTATTCTGTACGAGATCAGGCTCAGTTGAAGATAGATCGTTCGTTAACAGCTGGATGTGACCGAGTATGTACTGTACTTGTACGAGAGCAGGCTCAGTTGAAGATAGATCGTTCGTTAACAGCTGGATGTGACCGAGTATGCAATGTACTTGTACGAGAGCAGGCTCAGTTGAAGATAGATCGTTCGTTAACAGCTGGATGTGACCGAGTATGTACTGTACTTGTACGAGAGCAGGCTCAGTCGGAAGATAGATCGTTCGTTTACAGCTGGATGTGACCTGAATATGTACTGTACTTGTACGAGAGCAGGCTCAGTTGAAGATAGATCGTTCGTTAACTGCTGGATGTGATCGAGTATGTACTGTACTTGTACGAGAGCAGGCTCAGTTGAAGATAGATCGTTCGTTAACAGCTGGATGTGATCAGAGGATGCACTGTACTTATACGAGAGCAGGCTCAGTTGAAGATAGATCGTTCGTTAAGCTGCTGGATGTGACTGAGGATGTACTGTACTTGTACGAGAGCAGGCTCAGTTGAAGATAGATCGTTCGTTAGCAGCTGGATGTGATCGAGTAGGATGCAACTGTACTTGTACGAGAGCAGGCTCAGTTGAAGATAGATCGTTCGTTAGCTGCTGGATGTGACCGAGGATATGTACTGTACTTGTACGAGAGCAGGCTCAGTTGAAGATAGATCGTTCGTTAGCTGCTGGATGTGACTGAGTATGTACTGTACTTGTACGAGAGCAGGCTCAGTTGAAGATAGATCGTTCGTTACAGCTGGATGTGATCGAAGTATGTACTGTACTTGTACGAGAGCAGGCTCAGTTGAAGATAGATCGTTCGTTAACAGCTGGATGTGACCGAGTATGTACTGTACTTGTACGAGAGCAGGCTCAGTTGAAGATAGATCGTTCGTTAGCTGCTGGATGTGATCGAGTATGTACTGTACTTGTACGAGAGCAGGCTCAGTTGAAGATAGATCGTTCGTTAGCTGCTGGATGTGACCGAGTATGTACTGTACTTGTACGAGAGCAGGCTCAGTTGAAGATAGATCGTTCGTTAGCTGCTGGATGTGATCGAGTATGTACTGTACTTGTACGAGAGCAGGCTCAGTTGAAGATAGATCGTTCGTTAACAGCTGGATGTGACTGAGGATGTACTGTACTTGTACGAGAGCAGGCTCAGTTGAAGATAGATCGTTCGTTAGCTGCTGGATGTGACCGAGTATGTACTGTACTTGTACGAGAGCAGGCTCAGTTGAAGATAGATCGTTCGTTAGCTGCTGGATGTGACCGAGTATGTACTGTACTTGTACGAGAGCAGGCTCAGTTGAAGATAGATCGTTCGTTAGCTGCTGGATGTGATCGAGTATGTACTGTACTTGTACGAGAGCAGGCTCAGTTGAAGATAGATCGTTCGTTAACAGCTGGATGTGACCGAGTATGTACTGTACTTGTACGAGAGCAGGCTCAGTTGAAGATAGATCGTTCGTTAACAGCTGGATGTGACCTGAGTATGTACTGTACTTGTACGAGAGCAGGCTCAGTTGAAGATAGATCGTTCGTTAGCTGCTGGATGTGACCGAGTATGTACTGTACTTGTACGAGAGCAGGCTCAGTTGAAGATAGATCGTTCGTTAGCTGCTGGATGTGATCGAGTATGTACTGTACTTGTACGAGAGCAGGCTCAGTTGAAGATAGATAGTTCGTTAGCTGCTGGATGTGACCTATGTACTGTACTTGTACGAGAGAGCAGGCTCAGTTGAAGATATAGATCGTTACGTTGCTGGATGTGATGTGATGAGTATGTACTGTACTTGTACGAGAGCAGGCTCAGTTGAAGATAGATCGTTCGTTAACAGCTGGATGTGACCGAGTATGCAATGTACTTGTACGAGAGCAGGCTCAGTCAGAGATAGATCGTTCGTTAACAGCTGGATGTGACTGAGTATGCAATGTACTTGTACGAGAGCAGGTCAGTCGGAGATAGATCGTTCGTTAACAGCTGGATGTGACTGAGTATGTACTGTATTTGTACGAGAGCAGGCTCAGTTGAAGATAGATCTTTCGTTAACAGCTGGATGTGACCTTAAGGATGGCACTGTATAGTATTCTGTACGAGAGCAGGTAGTTGGAGATAGATCGTTCGTTAACAGCTGGATGTGACCGAGTATGCAATGTACTTGTACGAGAGCAGGGTAGTCGGAGATAGATCGTTCGTTAACAGCTGGCTGTGACTGAGGATGTACTTGTACAGCAGGGTCAACAGGATGTGGATTGTTTGACAACTGCTCGTGACATAGGTGGATACCAGCGTCAGTCACAGGTGGATTATTCTGTGTCAGTTTGACAGGACTGATGATGTACTTGTATAGCATATTCTCAAATGTGTGTGCTCAAATAAACTACTGTAAAATGTATGCTATAGTGTCCATTTTATTTCATTGTTGTTTCATGTTTTGGGATAAAAAACTTACAATATACATACATAACATTTACATTTTCAATGATATATAAACTATATAAATATTTTTGTAGTAAAGTAAGGTGCTTGCATGTGTAAAACGTAAGCTATCCGTTACTAATTAATTATCCATTGTAACATACGATAAAATAAATTATTTTTTTTTAAGTTGGATTAGTGAAAGACATATTCCTAACAAACCAAATTAATTATTTTATTTACGGAACTTATAAAATACAATCAAAACTCTTGCTCTTAAGTTACTACAGCATGTGTATCATAACAGGCTTCACCGAGGACGCATGCTCAATTTCAAGTCTGTAGCTACGGCTTTTATAGCTAAAAAGTAGTACGCTTTGCTAACACTCAGCCAATAAATGATTACGTTACTAATGTGTTTGTCACTGGGGAGACGAAAACGGTTTAGGTCGTTTCTCATTTATTTCCGCGACATATTTTGACACTGTCAGCTGTTCTACCAATACCTACTTGACAACCTGAGTCAGTTACGGCCTAGAGTGTAGCAGTGATGTTCTATTCTATGCTAATACACAAATATACCGTATCTCCGGTGTATTCTTACCCCCACTTTCTCCTGCATCTCCGGTACCAGTCCAGGTTTTACAGTCCTACTAGTGTTTGTCCATCAGATCTCATGTCAGGTGTCAGTAATCCTGATACTTGGAAACCAGTTTCTTGGGAGATAAACGGAGATTAGGCTAGAAGAATCTTCTTACAATTCAATTTTACTACTCTTCTCTCCCAGTTAAGTTAATTAAAGTATGCGCGTATTCAAACAGTAAAAGGACAATTTTTGAGTTACTCCACCATCCGAACTTAAAAGAATAAACGCATAAAGTTGGTTTTTGGGCAATATTTGTTTCTTGATGGTAATTTTTTGTGAAGGAAACAGGATTTTTCTGGACATTTGCCATCGTTCAATGAAAAAATATCAGTAACACCAAAAAACACCGCTAACACGAGAAAGGGTTACTGATTTTTTGTTTCACTGAACGGTGGAAAATGTCCGGAAAAATCCTGTTTCCTTCACAATCCTTCCATCGTCAAAAATAAACTTCAAACAAAGAAGGTAATTTTTTGTTCTCTAGCTTCGCAGTTTTTAATTTAAATTTGCGATAGATGTTACAAAAATAACAAGAAGAGGAGGACTTCGCTGACGTCGCATGCAAAATTTAAAATTTGTAGCATATTTCATTCTCTGTTAAAGCAAGCACCAATATAGTCCGATTGTATCTCTTGCGTCTTAATCCGCCCTCTACACCCCGCGCCTAACACTGTTGCCAGATTTACTTTACGAAAAAATACGTATCCGTCTCAACATCATGGTCAGCAGCGATATGGCAACACCGCCTTAATATAATTGGACTATTTTGGTTTGGGTTGTCCTAGTGTTGCATGTAATTGTACTCAATTTGCATTTATTATCTCATCAATATTTTAGTTGCCATCATGGTTACCCAGAAGACAAATGTAAAATGTTCACTACATCGAACTCGATGTTGCCTATATAGTAGTGAAACTTCATACAACTTTTTTGAAATGAAATTTTTCCATCCCCTCGAGTAATAGGCTTCGCTAACGCTCAGCAAATAAAATAATCCATGCAATGTTACAAATCTGTACTTTAAGGTGTCAATCAAATACGATTCTGTAAGTAATAATAAGTCACACGCAAGTGGTATAAAATCTAAGATGCTTGTTTTGGTGTTACTTTGTATACTCATTGTTTTCTATGTCAATCATCATGTACCCCATCGTGGACCGTAACGAGCCGTAAGTCTGTTAAATAAACGTTGTCTGGACGAATCATGATCGTCGTCGAAACGTAAAACAAATTAAAGAATTACGGAATGGAAAAGAGTTTTTCTCCATAGTGTAGACCTAGCTGCGCCATGAATGGCCTAGCCTGACCCAGTTCGCGAGGCTGGCTGTAATTGGAGTAGCAGCTGCAAATGTAAAGAAATTACTCCGCCAGGCAAAGTTCTCCGGCGGTAAATGAATTTCAGGTTCTTTTGTGCTCTTATTAGTTGAGGTTCAGATTTAATTGCAATTACTGGGAATCGTAGGCTCAAACTGGCAAATGAATGTTTAGTTATAAAGTGCGAGATGGATTCATTACAATAATATAATTCAGTTAAATAGATGTTGTTCAATGAGAGAATAAAATAAGCGTAGTAGATGTTTGAATGTGTTTGTAATATTTACAATGCGGGTTACAGATTTAATGAGAGTTATTTGACCGTTGGGTGGAAAGGCATTAGCGGCAGAGGAACACAATGAAATTGTTTGATGCTTTTGTTTCAAACAGTTCTGTACAGAATAAAAATTGGAGTAGATAATCATGCAGCGCCTTGTGGCTCTGTGTGTCTGTTTGCCACTTCAACACTCTCCTGTGTTCATTATTTCTACATATTGTATATCCTCATTCTTGCGGTATTTAGAAATAATAAGGCACGCTGTACACGTCGTTGTTTTATCGTCTCTTTAAAGTATGGCATGAAATTTGGGATGGCAACAGAAATGCTATTGTAGTGCGAGTATGTGTTTGCTTGGAAAAATAAAGTAAGATACAGTTTAAGCCTAACCTATTGATTTGGTACAGTGTGACACATAACCAAAATACGATGTAATTCAATTTAAATTATGAGCCCATGCATAGTACGTTCGGTTTTAATAGCACGTCGTTAGCAGAAATAAATTGCACTAAGTTCGACTATTGGGAGAATATATAGTAATAGTACTCTTTATACAAACATACAGGATGTTCATAATTAATTCCTCTACCAAAAACACCACCTTTCGATTTGTTATGAAAAAATAAGTAATAAGTGTTTTGTAAAGTATGGTCTTATTTAATTTAATTTACCCTCATTCTGGCTGTTTGTATTAAGAAATAAGTAATGTCGTTAAATGAATAAAAGATACAAACTTTGTATAAGTTTTAGTTTAAGAAGACCCGTTTTTAAATAAGTTTCAGGAAACTTACGGCATATAATGCGTTAAAGTATTTACAGTAACTTTCATTGATGTTTAAAAATGACAACAATGAGTAAGTAGTTTCATCTGTTTGTTACATCAGCTGATCATTAATCAGCAGTTAAACCGCGTTAATAACACGTTCAAATGGGGATTGGTGCTCAATAAAACCGTTATTATTTGTTGTAACGAAATAAATTAGGCATCAAAATGTTCACCTTAAAGTAATTCGTATTTTACTACTCTTATATTTTCAGAAATGTTCCGTTTTTTATTTAGATTTTTAAAGTTTCGTATGGCAGCCATTTGTAAACCTGAGGTGATATTTCCTTAAAAAATTTGCCCAAGTTTGAATTTTCGCCCAAATATATTTTTTCCTGAAAAACTCAAAAAACGGAGATACACGCTAAACTAAGCAAGACAGGATTACACTGTATATGAAACCTTGTACTTATTTTGACCCGACATATAAGGTGGTCAAGTTTGATAGAGTTATTTCCAGATGCTCTGTGTAGTTTGTGTACTCCAACGCCACGCCTCATGGCCATTGTGGCGGTGTCCCGCCACCGACACACGCCAGAGCTAAACATAGTCGTCCATGGCTAAGGACTGATAACGTGTTCTGATTTGATAACCGCATTCCAACGTATTGGCAACTCAGTGTCGAAAACCATCCATTTTGATGACCTGTCCCGGTTTTTTTCAAGGTCGCATGAGTTAATCGAAGTGTACTTTTTTGGCAAGAATGACACGATTAAGGCCTAGATTTGAAGTTGAAACTTCTAAAATGGTTTATTATGAATTACACTAATAACAATCTTAGATGTACTGGAACTAAAATTTGTTAATTAAGTACACACAATTAACGTACGATAATATGTTCTTTTGCCACGAACAAACGAAAAAGAATCTACTCCACGGAAACAGTTCAGTGGGTTAACAGAAATAAATCCCAGATTCGGCTGACCTGATTTTGTTTGTAAACAAGCGCACCAATTAACGTTACGTACTCGACGCGGTGATGAGCACTTTTGCGTCGGCAAAAAAAACGGAAAAAAAAAGACAAATGGAGCGTTAAAAACGCGCTTGCAATATCGACAGTGAGTCACCCCTCCCTCCTCCGCCAGCCTCTCATCTACATAATCCATGCGGCATCCCCGCCTCCATGATTAACGAGATCTTCCATTCCCGTCAAATTGCTTTTTGTTGGCGGCCCGGAGCTCGGCGGCGTTCCAGTCCGAATCTTTTATTCCGTCTTGATCGATGGCGAGTTATTAAATTGGAATCGACCCGCGCCCGCCCGCCCGCCCGACAATGGGCAGTAGGACAAACAAGGTCAGATTGATGTTTGGATACCGAGCTTTGAATGATCCGAAAGGAAAGACCGGTTCACACTTTCCTTTTTGTGTTTTGTAACATCAATGAGAGCCAATCCGTAACCACTCTGACGGAGAGGAATAATTTGTCAGTTATTAATTATTGTGACATTGAATGTTCGAGACTGTCTTTTGTTGAATGGTTCTCCAAAAAGTCAGTGGTGCAAGGTTCCAATATAACATATGAGTTTTATATTTATACGGGGTCGTTGAGTAAGTTAAATTTACATTTCGGAGCGGAATAGAGGTTGGGCTGAAAAGCAGAGTAATATTTATTAAATACTAGCATATACTCCGGGCTTCGCCCACATTTTCATTATATACAAGTAAAATAATTGTAAATTGTGGTTACATTAATCAAACATATGATCGTGCTCTTATAATACAATGTTTACACAGAACAATTTATTACATTTAACAGGCTCTTTTAATTAATATTTAGCAACTTTAGAGACCAAGATGGGATTTTTAAATGCTTTAGAGACCAGTGGAGCGTAACCTGGAAGGGTTTTGAAATAAGAATAGGCCTGTATTCATCCGAGGTACCCCAAGAATGTCCTTATATAATTTCAGGCTCTATTCTTGCAGTTCAAGGTGTAAATAAAATTTTGAATTATTCAATATTTCTAACTATGCAGATGGTATTATGTGTAGAGAATTCAAGGAACCAGGAAAATAGTTCGGATTATCCAAGTTTGACTTTTGTAGTATTATTCATAACTGACAGCAAAGTAAACGAAAGCCAGTGGGGAAAATTGATGGAAACTAGAAAGAAAATAAATGTTATACAGGATGATAGTATACCCATAATGTTTATAGTCTTAAATTCGTAAAACGCATAGCAATGGGCAACCTACATACCTACAGTCCACACAGGTCGCCTCCACACCGGCCCTGAATTTTGAAATGTTTTTTAAATAAAGAGAACCTTTCTGAGTCCAATGTTCAGAACATTGAGTTTTTTACAACTTCAGCTTGAAGGCATTTGGAAACATCGAAGAGGTTTGCTTTTTGGGTTTTGTCCATTTCAACAATTTGGAACAAATAATTGTCATTGTACAGGGTTGAAACGCTTAAGATGCATGTTAAGCAAAATAGTTCCATTTTCCTTGAAACAAAGGAGAAAGGTTTGGAAAAAGGTAAAAGATAGAAAAGTAACAAGCTAGTATTATGTCTAACCACTATCAACACATCAAACACAGTTTGCATTTTAATAACAAATCCTTAATAGTATACCTTAACTAAGTAAAAAAACACATGGACTAAAAGCAAAATAAAACAAAAATATATAATGTAAAGATAAAAAGCCTGATTTTGAGCCGTATAATTTTCAACCCTTTTTCATACCCCCCCATTTTTGCACCTACTGAAACTAGCGATGCGGATGATCCATTTATGCCTTAGAAGAATTTTTCCTTACGATTTAGGTGCAAATTTACCCTCGGTAGTAATTAATTTTTGCTTAATTAATTGTTGAGCGATTTTAGATGATTAAAACCAAAATTTCAGCTAACAGTCAAAATGGTGTTACCCAGAGTTGTAAGAAAGTACATCAATTATTTATTTTTCCAAAGAGACATTTTTGTATGGGCTCCTTTCAAAATTTTTGTTTCAAACTGAATCTAAATCAAATTTGATGTACACAAAAATAGTTGTTTAAAAGTCACAGAGTCACGAAGGGACTTAATTGACACAAAGAATAACACTTTGTGAGCTGAAGACGAGTTCGGTGTGTTGTTTGTCTCTTGTGACTGGACGATTTGATTGGATTTCACGACGAAGAAGTGTACTAGGGGAGGGCCTGGGTTGCCAGGCGACGGACGTGGAGGGGGGGGGGGCGGTTAGCAGCAGGGCTTCGCTAAGACTGCCGATAAACATTTATTTGTCGAGGCGTAGAGTGTGCTTAGGCCGGGAAACCTGACGCAATCTGGTTAGGCGTGCTCCAACTCACGAGCGGAATACTCAACCGGTCTTGTTCGGTTGTAAAGGCAGTCGGGATAATGAAGATGTCGAGCAGGAACTCCAGAATCGTATTATGGTTTGAATTAGACCGAGTGGAGGGGAAGGGAATGTGTGCTCAAATGTCAAGAAAGCTTGTATATGTTTAGAGGCACTAATTAGCGAATTTATATGGTGAGAATGTGCTGTTGCAGTCGTCTCCGTGCAATATCACAAACAGTGTGAGGGGGGAGGAGGGGAGGCACATTTAACAGCACCTTTGAGTGTTTTTATTTTATATACTTCGCCAGAGTGCTTAACAAAAACAAATTTGATAGTACAGTATTTGATTTCAATGTGAAGTTTAGATTTAATTTTTAGTTCGTGGTTTTAGACAGTTTACTTTTCAGTGCACTAATTGTAACATTACCAAATATATACAGAGACATAAAAGTAATTAAACATTCTATACGTGACTCCTTAACTCATTCATAATAACTAGAAAGAGAAGATTTGGTCAAAGGTTTCAGAAAAGTTTGTTTAAAAAATACTTCACAATGGAAATTTGTGGTTCTGATTTTTATCACCTTCGTTTGAGTACAGAATCAACGAAATGAGTTCAACTATTTTGTTAATTTCCTTAGGTTAATCTACTTCACTTCATATTCCGCAATTATATTTATCCGAAAAGAATGTTATGATAAACACTCCATGTAAGAAAGATAGCAGGTTAATTAACACGTTGGTTAAGGACAAGTCATCGGTGAAGGACCCTATCCCTTTCGTCAGCCGCCATCAATCCCTGAAGAACTGTCCGCAGTTGTCACTGTGGCCATCGATCTTCTTGGGTCGTACGCAGTACTTATGACCCTCCTTTGAAAATTTCATATCTCCCTAATCGTCAATTTGGTCATGAATATTTAATAGATCACATACCAACAACCCTTCTTAATAATAATAATATTAAATATGTCCCGCAATCACTATTACGGTGATGACTTTTATCGCCTCGTATACCTTCGACTCTCCTTACAAGATTTAATACATCCGCAATCGTTACTGTGGTTATGACTATTATCTGGTTGCATACCTACGACCCTTCTTAGAAGATTTCATGTTTCCCCAATAGTTACTGTAGTCATGAATATGATCAGAACTGTACCTACGACCCTTCTTAGAAAATTCCATGTGTCCGAAAAATCGTCATTGTGGTCATGCCTTCTATCAGTTTCCATACTACGATCCTTTTTGGAAGATTATATTTGTAATTTTCTAAGATCAATCGTGGATGTGGTCATGACTTTAATTATGTTCCATATCTACGACATTTCTTAGGTAATTTCCATGTGACCACAATCGTTACTGTGGTCATAACTATTATTGGGTACCAAACCTATGACATTTCTTAGGGAATTGCATGTGACCACAATCGTTACTGCGGTCATGGACTATTATTGGGTACCATAACTACGACATTTCTTAGGAATTTCATGTGACCACAATCGTTACTGTGGTTATGACTATTATTGGGTACCATAACTACGACATTTCTTAGGGAATTGCATGTGACCACAATCGTTACTGTGGTCATAACTATTATTGGGTACCATACCTACGACATTTCTTAGGGTAATTGCATGTGACCACAATCGTTACTGTGGTTATGACTATTATTGGGTACCATAACTACGACATTTCTTAGGGAATTGCATGTGACCACAATCGTTACTGCGGTCATGACTATTATCGGGTACCATAACTACGACATTCCTTAGGTAATTCTATGTGACCACAATCGTTACTGTGGTTATGACTATTATTGGGTACCATAACTACGACATTTCTTAGGTAATTCTATGTGACCACAATCGTTACTGTGGTTATGACTATTATTGGGTACCATAACTACGACATTTCTTAGGGAATTGCATGTGACCACAATCGTTACTGCGGTTATGACTATTATTGGGTACCATAACTACGACATTTCTTAGGGAATTGCATGTGACCACAATCGTTACTGCGGTCATGACTATTATCGGGTACCATAACTACGACATTCCTTAGGTAATTCTATGTGACCACAATCGTTACTGTGGTTATGACTATTATTGGGTACCATAACTACGACATTTCTTAGGGAATTGCATGTGACCACAATCGTTACTGCGGTCATGACTATTATCGGGTACCATAACTACGACATTCCTTAGGTAATTCTATGTGACCACAATCGTTACTGTGGTTATGACTATTATTGGGTACCATAACTACGACATTTCTTAGGTAATTCTATGTGACCACAATCGTTACTGTGGTTATGACTATTATTGGGTACCATAACTACGACATTTCTTAGGGAATTGCATGTGACCACAATCGTTACTGTGGTTATGACTATTATTGGGTACCATAACTACGACATTTCTTAGGTAATTCTATGTGACCACAATCGTTACTGTGGTTATGACTATTATTGGGTACCATAACTACGACATTTCTTAGGGAATTGCATGTGACCACAATCGTTACTGCGGTCATGACTATTATTGGGTACCATAACTACGACATTTCTTAGGGAATTGCATGTGACCACAATCGTTACTGCGGTCATGACTATTATTGGGTACCATAACTACGACATTTCTTAGGTAATTCTATGTGACCACAATCGTTACTGTGGTTATGACTATTATTGGGTACCATAACTACGACATTTCTTAGGGAATTGCATGTGACCACAATCGTTACTGTGGTCATAACTATTATTGGGTACCATACCTACGACATTTCTTAGGTAATTCTATGTAACCACAATCGTTACTGTGGTTATGACTATTATTGGGTACCATAACTACGACATTTCTTAGGGAATTGAATGTGACCACAATCGTTACTGCGGTCATGACTATTATCGGGTACCATAACTACGACATTCCTTAGGTAATTCTATGTGACCACAATCGTTACTGTGGTTATGACTATTATTGGGTACCATAACTACGACATTTCTTAGGTAATTCTATGTGACCACAATCGTTACTGTGGTTATGACTATTATTGGGTACCATAACTACGACATTTCTTAGGGAATTGCATGTGACCACAATCGTTACTGTGGTCATGACTATTATTGGGTACCATACCTACGACATTTCTTAGGGAATTGCATGTGACCACAATCGTTACTGCGGTCATGACTATTATCGGGTACCATAACTACGACATTCCTTAGGTAATTCTATGTGACCACAATCGTTACTGTGGTTATGACTATTATTGGGTACCATAACTACGACATTTCTTAGGGAATTGCATGTGACCACAATCGTTACTGCGGTCATGACTATTATCGGGTACCATAACTACGACATTCCTTAGGTAATTCTATGTGACCACAATCGTTACTGTGGTTATGACTATTATTGGGTACCATAACTACGACATTTCTTAGGTAATTCTATGTGACCACAATCGTTACTGCGGTCATGACTATTATCGGGTACCATAACTACGACATTCCTTAGGTAATTCTATGTGACCACAATCGTTACTGTGGTTATGACTATTATTGGGTACCATAACTACGACATTTCTTAGGTAATTCTATGTGACCACAATCGTTACTGTGGTTATGACTATTATTGGGTACCATAACTACGACATTTCTTAGGGAATTGCATGTGACCACAATCGTTACTGTGGTTATGACTATTATTGGGTACCATAACTACGACATTTCTTAGGTAATTCTATGTGACCACAATCGTTACTGTGGTTATGACTATTATTGGGTACCATAACTACGACATTTCTTAGGGAATTGCATGTGACCCACAATCGTTACTGCGGTCATGACTATTATCGGGTACCATAACTACGACATTCCTTAGGTAATTCTATGTGACACAATCGTTACTGTGGTTATGACTATTATTGGGTACCATAACTACGACATTTCTTAGGTAATTCTATGTGACCACAATCGTTACTGTGGTTATGACTATTATTGGGTACCATAACTACGACATTTCTTAGGGAATTGCATGTGACCACAATCGTTACTGCGGTCATGACTATTATTGGGTACCATACCTACGACATTTCTTAGGGAATTGCATGTGACCACAATCGTTACTGCGGTCATGACTATTATTGGGTACCATACCTACGACATTTCTGATTCATTCATTTGATTATTATCGGATAACATATCGTGATCCTCCTTACAAGATTTATATGTCCGCAATTGTCACATATCCAATAATATTTGCCCATTAAGTATAATTTAAATACTAGGAACGTATAGATAATTCTAACCGTTTATTTCACCACTATTTATATTGAACTCTAAACTGGTATAAACACACGGGCTCTGCACGTTGTGGGTATTTTGGCCACCGTATTCTACTAAACAGAAACAGCTGATGTAGAGGTTAATAATAAATTCCACTGGTTTCGAGCAGCTGCTACTGTTCCTCAGTTCGTCAACAAAACTGTTCGGTAAATTCCTCCAATTATATCTGCACTTCTGAACCGAGAGGACAGTCGTGTTTCTAGGGAGAAGAATGGGAATGGGATATTTTAATCTAAAATTTGAATGCAAAACGAATATAAATAAACATGTGTTTTCCCGGTTATTAAAGAACGGGGAGATAATTTTAACCCCTTAAAGATATACAAGATTTGTGATTTACTACAGGTATTTTGGGGGCTTATTTAATAATTAAAATGTTGTCAATATCAAATTGAGTATAGATTTATGTTGCTGTTTTATTCTGGTAAACATGGATACCCTGAAACTCTGACCTAGAACCGCTAGTCACTTTACTTCAGGTTTGGTTCAGATGATAATTTTGGAAGTGTGACTAAATGACTTGCCCAAATCGGGTTTCGAACTCTCGTTCCAAGGTAAATAACTAAGACGCTAACTGCTCAGTCATACGAGACAAAAGTGTGTTTTTTTTTACACTGAGCCAGGAATTCATTAAAAAGGTGCATATTGAGCCAGTGAATGAATAATATTACATTGGAGTATAACTGGTCTTTTTAAAGAGAACATATATTCCAAAATTTCCACTAACAATACTGGAGTGGTTGAAGTTATACATCAGATATCTCGAAATGAGACAAATTAAAATAACCAGCCATGATTAAAATTGAATACATTAAAATAAAATAACAAGCCATTACATGTCGCTCAAGACAGTACTTACAGTGCACTTAGCAAACCCTCACGTGATACATCACTCTTTGTGATCATCTTCCACCTTCTATCACAACACGCGCATATACAGTCGGGCCTGCTTTGTACGATGGAGTGGAAAGAATAATCTCGAGTAGGCTGAAAAAGGAGACCCTACTCCTTTTATAACGAAGGCTCTCTCCCTGTAACAAAAAGTAAGCTAGAGGCGAGTTGACCGCCTCTCTGCGTCATCCTGGGTCATTACTCAAAGCGCCGAGTGAATTGCCAGGGGGAGGATGGATTAGATGGGACACAATCAAAGCGCTGACTGATTCAGCTTTGTCATTCTTGGCCGAGAAGAGATGGAATAGTCAGTATAAATTTTGAGCTGGAATCAGGTCATTAAAATAATTCTTGTATTGATGAGTAAGAGTAAGAGTGTTGATTATATATTTTTTCTAATTCCTTTACTACGTATGAAAGGTAATTCTATAAAATATCCTCAGTTTCTTTGGGTATAATTTCTGAACTGTTAAATATCCCTTTCGAATTGAAGACTCTTGATGCAATTAGAAATGGTATAAACTAGTTGTAGTTAGTAGTCCATTGAAGTCGCCTGACAATGAAACATTTTATAAAGGCCTTGACCCAAAAATAAAAATTAAATTTGAAAAGAATTGTTACTATTAACTGCAATTAGTTCTCTGCCAATGTTTTGGAAAGTGTAATTTATTTGCTTATGTAGTTCCGGTGAAAGTCTTTCTCGCACTGAATAATTATTTGAAATGTTAATAGTCTTGCACTTTAAATAACTCGATATTCCTGAATTTAAAAACATAAATTCGAATGTTCTATAACGAGTTTCCCAAACCGTACAAGCCCCTTAGAATATTTTGTAATACAATTATTTTCCAGACAATTTATGGACATTAAGAAATTTGAACACAGATGGAAAGAAATTTCGAAGTAATAGATACAAAATTTAAAAGTTGGATAATAATTTAATAATAAGTATTTTGTAGGTTTCGAAGATGACCTGTTACGTACTGTTACATAGTTTTTTTCTCTGCTACGCTGCTATAAATATTTTATTCTATGTTACTTTGTTAGGTACTTAATTTATGATCAGGTCTTTTTTTTCTTTTTTAAGCGTAAGGAAATTGTTTGAAATTGTCATAAATTTGAACGTGTATACTTAGTGTCAGCGTTATTATTCTATTTGTGTGGCAACTGATTTACTTTATTATGGTGGGTATCACTTGTTAATATTATAATTTATATTTATAGTTTAGTAAGTATATTATTGCAGTCTTTCGGGTCAGCTGTTTCTACGTCATGTATTGTCAGCTATGCCATCTTATTGTGTCAAATGTGTTGTATAATTATAATGGTTTACCGTTGGAAATAAATAAATAAATGATTCCTTTTTTAAAGTTAAATTGCAAAATTATTTTTAACAAAGTATTCATAGCTTAGGCGAATTTTTAAAACTCATCATTTTGATACATACAATACGCTTTGAAAGCTATCCACTGTTGTAAATTAAAAAAATACACTAAATTTTAAGAATAAGAAATTTATCATTTGTACTTTCATTAGTCACAAGTTACGTTTGATTTTATTACTTTTTTGATTGCCTTCATAGTTTAAATTTCGGTCTAGAGAGAAAGTTTTGTAAATTTTGATGTTTTTAAAGACTATTTTAGGGGACTTCCAAAATGGGAAAAGAAACATTAAAAATTTTGTTGATTTATATATTATATATAAAACGCCGTAATTCATAATGTTACTGATTTATGATTAAAAAAAAAACATTAAAAACACAGGTATACAGACGAACGCTTACCGAAGCGAAATAGACAGTAGTGTCAGAGAAATGTTTTGATTATTTTTACCTATTTAACCATATCAGAAAACGTTTGGCCAAAATTTTTTGGACTAAATGTGTGTATTGTACATCAATTTTTGGTTTGTTTTTGAGTTTTCACTGGTTTTTGATAGAAACGTTTGGTTGGAGAGCCAGTTGAAAATTTTTCAATCGCTCTGAATGGAGCTTTATATTGGTAAAGCGGATGCTTCGCGTACGATATCACACATGTACACGAATTTAGAGCTAAATCAACCCGATCAATCGGTTGCATGCAAATATTAAAATGTATTTTTATTTAGAAATCCCATTTTCTGCGAATTACCTTCTAACAAAACATTACTTCGCGAACTTTAATCACGATTTGTAACGCACATGGGAGAAGTACATGTAAAATGAATTATTGTACTCGGAATCACGTGCCCTACACTAAACGCACAGCCGACTTTCCGAGAACTGGAACATTTGTTACCTAAACGACAGGACAGCAGTAGCTTTGCAGTAATGGACAGTAGTGAAGTACTTGTTCTTTCATTCATGTTTGACCTTTCCCACTGTACAAAGGTCACGGAGGGGGCGGGAAGGTCGCTCTATACTTGACCGAGTGGGCGGCAGTTGGTGATTTCATTCAATCTTCTGCTGTATTTTTTTGGCAATCACGACTCTTTAGTCTCACATATGGGAGACGTTGAAAATTATTCTGCAACATGATTAAGTCATGCGAGAGGAATTCAATCAAATAAATTATTTTTTACAATTAATTTTTGTTCGAGAGAAAACACCGTCAAGAAACACGTCGCTCTGTGGTTATACATAAAAATGTACAATTGCTGATGTCAAATTGTTCTCTTAAACATTATTTATATATATATATATATATATATTATTTACAAACAATTTATTTTCTCTTTTTAAATTATAACTAGCTAGTTTTATGTATGCTGTAGAATAAAAATAGATTATTAATTTAATCTACAGTTTTTACACGCTTAATAAATTGTGGAATAATTTTGAAACAATGTTGCATGCGTTTTACTTTGACAGTTATTAACAATGGCTTAGCGAAGGGGGGAGGGTCGAGGGGGTCCGGACCTCCCCCCAAAATAATTTTAAGACATTAAAAAAATGAAGCATGGAGCAGGAGAAAAAAAGGAGAGTTATCATTACTCTTGTCTACAAACATTAAATTGATTGATTTAATTGATTAAAGTGACCGTTGTTAAAAATATAATTGTCCTTTCGTTTAAATCATAAAGTATCAAACGATACTTTTGGGCTCGGCCTTTCGGATAGTGTAGTGTAATCACGGTATTTCTATAGGGCGCGGTCACGTGACGTCGCAAAGTAACCTGAACCGTAACACGGCGAACAGTTTAAATTAGCGACCACTTCGTTCAAATTCGTCTTGGGGACGTAAATTGACCGCTTAGAATTAAGTTACGACGTTGATTTTAGGTGTCATTAAACTGTAGACGTGCATATAATTATCGAAAAAAATATAAAAAATCACTTTAGGTCGGAAAATACACTTGAAAAACTCTACTGATTAGAACTTCAACTAATTTGGACTTCGGTGATTGAGGTAAACGTGGTGTTTTCGGTTGAGTTAGATCGACGATTTTTGTTATCATTAAACTGTACACTGTACCTATATAATTATCGAGAAAAAAATCACTTCCGAACGAAAAAAATACCGAAGAAATGCTCTCTACAGATTCAAGTTTTGACGATTTTGGATTTCAATGGTTGTTTATTTCATTGTCCTTAGTATATTCCGATCGGAAGTGATTATTTTTGTTTTTTTCTCGATAATTGTATATTTATTAGTCGGCGCTGAATTAATACCTAAAATCAATGTTGTAACATAATTATAAGTACTACTTTTACCTCAACCACTCAACCAGTGAAATCCAAAATCGTCAAAACTTGAATCTGTAGAGATCTTTTCTTCGGTATTTACCGACCGGAAATGATTTTTTTTCTCGATAATTGTATAGTTTAGTCGAGTACAGTTTAATGATAACAAAAAACGTCGCCCTAACACAATCAAAAATACCACGTTTACCTCAATAACTGTGAAGTCCGAAGTAGTTTAAGTTCTATTCATTAGAGTTTTTCGTGTGTATTTTATTTCCGACCGAAAGTGATTTTTTTATTTTTTTCCGATAATTATGTACTTTTCTACAGTGTAATGATACAAAAAATCGTCATTATATCTCATTCATAAATACCTCAATCAGTGAAATCCAAAGCAGCCGAAGTTCTAATCAGTAGAGTTTTTTCGGTGCATTTTCTGACCGTTAGTTTGATCTGTACCCGAGCAACGCTAGAAAATAGCCCTCCTTTTCTAAAGGGTATTCGGCCGTCAGTCGGCCCGAGGGGTTATTTCATTTTCTCCACAGAATATAGTTGTGTCAATTATAAGCTTGAGTGAAGCTCTGTTTTGTTCTTCTTCTTTCTTATCCAGTGAATCAAACATCACCTTGGAGCCTTCTACTCGGCCAGAATCGAACTTCGTAAAGTTTCTGTAGCTATACAAGAAAATTTGTGGTACTAGAGTTGCTGTGAGAGTTGAATTTGCCTATTACATCTTTCCACTTTCTATAAGGCGTAGTTACTAAAGCTCCATATTTTTGGTATTTACCTTTTACTAGTGAACTCATTGGCAAATAACACACAAAACGTCCCCCGGATCCCCGGTTTCGGACCCCCCCCCCCCCCGAACGAAATTTCTGGCTACGATACTGGTTATTAAATCAAGCGATTTGTTTTAAACTGATAAATTCCTCAGTTAATTATTGGCTAAGCATGATTGAAGTGTATGTATCATTTAAGGGTCTGAAAACCTTTTTCTACATGTCTGTCTGTCTGTCAACTGGATATCGTGAGAACGAATGGAGCTAAAGACTTTGGGCGTATTATTAATTTTCAATATAGGTTACTTCGAATTCGATTATGGCGCATGTCCCTCGATGGGATTTGGCTGAACATTAGCGAAGCTTAAATTTTCTCAGGATACATATCCCGAGAACGTATTGATATAATAGACATTTTGTACATTTTGATATACCTCAATGGGCTGAAGAATTCTTCTTTTATCTGTATATCAGTGTCTTTTTCAGGATAGTAAATTTTAATCTAGAATGAATTTAGCTGAAGATTTGAAATGTTGTATGAAACTATATAGGCAAGATTACGTTCACTGATCGTTCATGTCCGACTATGGATTTGGCGGATGTTATGTCCCATGTTAGGTAATGAGAATGATTATTCAAAATTATTGAAGTCCTTTCGATCGTTTCTTCACCATTCCTGTCTTGTAAACAGTGGTTATCACTTACTATAGGGATAAGGCAATAAAAAACTTATACACTACATTAAATTATAGATTATGTCTTCTTTAATGTAACGAATACATAAGGGCCTTTATATTATACCACATGTAGCGCAATAGGCTTCGTTGAGGCTGCATGCTTATTGTCAAGTCTATAGAGTTCAAGTCAGAGCTTCAAGTCATTTCATTAGAATTCATGCCTATGCCATATTTTAAAAACAGTTCTTTCCCGAGATATCTGGGAAACAGACAGACAGATAGAAATCAAATTTGTTTCAGCCCTCGAGTGATAAGCTTCCGTAAAGTTCAGCCAAGCCATACACGACAGAGAGCAACTAACACCCGGCACGCTGCCATTTTTATTAACTTACAGTGACGAAAGAATGCATTATTATTATCATATAAACACACGAGGCTTTCTCTTATCACTCTTGCTAAACCTCGGTGGCATTCAGTTGCTTAAGGCGCGAGTTTGACTGAGACACTTTGTTTGCTCGCTGTAAATATTTTTCGTCATAACCAAGCAGCGAGGTTCTTATCCGTCGGTCGTAAAGGTGGCGATGTGCTTAGGAAGTTGTAGAAGCATTATAGTTTGACGAGGCGGAAATATGATATTGTAGGATCACGGAACTATCGGGATTGGCTGATTGTAAGTAGGACTTACGTGGAAATCAATAAAAAACGGGAAAGATCTTTCAAGAATATTCAGTTAAAGAACAATGTTCGATGTATCACTAAATGTAAAAAAAATCGATATCACCTGTGTGCTGGAATGTAACGTTGCGCGATAACCATAAGTCATCGGACGATGACCGATAGCAAAGAGAGAATTCTTTGAACATAACGCTCCGATAACGTTGGAGGAGATAATGTATGCGGGAAATCTGGATGACGGTTGAGCCAATAGTAGACTGTGAAATGAGGGAATTGGAATACCTCATGCTGCTTCCTGATCCTGAGCTGTTGCCTCGAGGAGAGCCTTCATTAAATTTCAAACGGGTTGGAATGATTTAGAAAACGACAATCTTTCTGTGTAGCCATCGAATCTTCCGTTACAATTAGTAACTCTTCTTCAGTCCAAACTCACGTTTGGCTCTCTTGGGCACGAATATATTTGTTCATTACATTTGGATGTTGTCTCGTTGTGTGGTGGTCTTGGTTAGTTTGGATGGACGAGAAGGGTATCCGAAGCAACTTCGCGAGTAAGGAAATCCATGTAAATAATTCCCGCGCATGAAGTCGGATGAAGTAAGCAGAAGACATTCTTGTTGGTAGGACCACCTATTTTATCACTCCTTTCTTATCCTATTTGCATCCCAACCCATCCTCCTCAACATAAAAAATAAGTCAAAACAATCACTGGTATTTTTGGTAGCCAACATATCCGATAGTGCAGGAATTGATTCGATGAAGTACCATCACGAGGAGAGCTGAAAAAACGAGGCACACTGGTTCATTCACATTTAAATGGTAGAATATCACTCGAGGAGGTAAAATACCACCGATGTAAAGTCAAAGACGAAGGCAGATCTGACTGTGGTCTGACCGCGGACCGCAAACCGAGACTCGACCGCAAACTGTGCGGCGCGGGGGGGGGGGGGTGAGACGTCGGTGTGGAGTTGACTGACCAACGTTTGCGTCATGCCGGGATCATTACTCAAGGGGCGGCGGCGAGATGTGACGGCGGGGAGGGGGTGGATTAGTGGGACCATCGTGGGGATGAGTGATTGAGTCCTGTCCTGGGGGATGGATGGATGGGTAATTACGAGGGTAAAGTTAGACTGTCACAAGGCTAGGCTGTGTTAGGCTACGTCGTTACATGGAAATGAGTGAAGAGTGTTGAGGCACCTCTGTCCTCAAACTAGTATTTATCGTCAGTTTGGGCGGATAAAAGTATTTACATACTCACTAGTATATTGTTGTTATTACCAAGGTAACTTTTACACATGTAAATGTCGCTAAGAACCTCAATTACACATATTTCTTGTCATTCTTTCTCAATATTCTTCAACCGAGTCGAGTTTGTAGCCCTCATGTCTTCAGTGGGTTCTTCTACTTTTAAGGTAAAATAGCCCTAACCCGTTTGCAAATTGTTATTGATCCACCCAGGAATTGAACCCGTGACCCCTCAGTTAGGTAGCAACAGTCTTGCCTTGCAAAACGGCGAAGACCTTTAAGGTTGTAGACCATTGTTTGATAAGGTTGAATCGTTGTTGGATAAGGTTGGATCGTTGTTGGATAAGATTGGACCGTTGTTGCGTATTTGTGTAAGCAACAGTTGTGGTTAGCACTGGTTATAAAGACGTCTCCGGGTGTATTTTAAAAAGAATAAACTGTAACAGGAAACTATCTTATTAGCTGAGTATTTATACAATATAGTGAAATACACTGTTCCACAACAACCACCAATATCAAGGAGGGTGACATCCTTGCATGTAGAATCACGTATCAGGTTCACATAACGTAGCAATGGTGGGAAGGGTTGATTGAATGTGAATGTTGAGTCATTACCTTCCTCTTAGTCTCCGATGTCGAAACGATGTAAGAGTTGTTCATTTTGAGCTTCTGCGTCGCCGACTTTTTTTGGATCTCTTCAAACGAACATGACTACAGGTTCCAGGAGTCAAGTCTCTTGACAGCATTAGATTCCAGACGCTGCAATAAGCGGAAGGTGAACTGGAGCTAAACTCAACATTCACAGTAGCTGGTATTTTTTTTTAAATTGTGCTTGTTTGTTTGGGAGTGCGCACGCATTTGTGTAGGCATTAATGGTTACAAGTTTACTTAAAATTTACTCATATCTACCTTTATGAATAGTTCTGACCACTTTTATAACCTTCAAAGTCCGATGGGTGAAGGGGTTACGAAGAAGTTTTAAAATATCTAGTTATTGGAATTCTTAGGCTTCCTTGTGTGGGTGTCATTTCTTAGTACAAATCCAAGAACAAAAACGTCTGTTTTAGAGTTAATTGGTTTAGGCTGTGAATAGTTAGCCATGTTCCATACCCAGCATAAGGAGCCCAGAGATTGGTTTATTGCTCTATACGATTGGGAAACCGCTCAAATAATGTGAGTGCTTTCGAGCAACAGAACTTATTATTGTGTGCCCAAACTATATACGCCGTCTCTATTGCCAACACTTCTGAGTAACAAAAACGTCGTCAATCATTCTCAGTGGCAGCCATTGTGGCGCAACCTAATCAATAACTATTTAACGGTTGTATTGTGTTTAAGCGCTGTTCTCACGTATTGACTTATAAATATAGAATGCGCTGTAGAATGAGGCCTTGTTTCATTGTTGGGACAACAGTTTTCCTTTGAGTTGTTTAAAATTGGTCGAGGCCCAGAGTCCAGTGTAACCCACATTTTATAAATTCACAATAATTTTTCGAGTGAGCACTTTGTATTTCCCTGGCCTCCCGGGAAAATCATTTATGGCTCGTGTTCAATACAAGTCCACCTTGGCCGAATATTAGCTGACCTCCATACCAGTTGAAGTTTGATCAATATCAGTCGACTTCTACCCAATATCAGTTGAATTCTGCTCAATATCAGTTGACTTCTGCTCAATATCAGCCGACCTGCTTATTATTAGCCGACATACCCAATATCGGCCCACTTAATGAACATCACTGAAACTGAAATTACAAATGCAACCAAACTCATCCATGCAACCTTTTATCTCATACCAATTCATTGTTGCAAGGGTAGATCTATAGGTCTAGTCTACTGCAGGAAATGACTGTTGGAGTTGGTGGACTCCCCTAGCCTAGACATAAGAACGTACCGCCCCTGCTTTGACTGGAGAGGCCGGTACAGAGCTGGCTTCCGCTTTTTCTAACGAGACCTGACTGAGATTAATGTCCTATATCCTTCCTCTTGGTCTTGACAGGAGGCGATCCTTACACCCAACCTTACCCATCCAGAGTATCCTGTCACTGTATTTGGAAGCAGCGCAAAGGTGCTTTTACGACTAAGCGGAGTTTTACAGCTTCTAGTCTTAAAAAAGCGAAAAAACCCATCGCTTCGTAGATGTTCGAGAAAACAGATTTTCAAAATCCAAGTCTTCGGACTCAAAATCCACACCAGGTAATGTTGGCTTGATAGGGATTTTTTAAATAGTCTACTATCATACACCAGACGAGGCCAGCTGCAACTAAGTATCCGTTCGCCAAACAGTCTACAGCTGCGACCCTGCAGGCTGCTAGACAGCGCGGCGGTGCTCCAGCACTGTCTCAGCTGGTGTACTGGAACAGAACAGTCTGCTAGGTTACCACCTGCCAGCTGCCGTCTTGTAACCTAACCTGACGTGCGGCTCATCTCTGTCAGCTGCTTGCCCCCCTCCCCACTCCTCCAACTCTCCCCCATCACTTCACACCTTCTGGCAGTGCTGATTTTCACACTTTGGAAACCACCCATTTCACAAAGCTAGACTCATAAAATGTGCTCTCCCGTATACCTTTTTGATTTTTGAAACAACCTCTAGTGTACTTTGTGTAGAAAGCTTCACTAAATAGCTTGGAATGTAATCTGATCGGTTCATAACGCGACGTTCTTGGTGAGTCAGTAGATGGAATCAGATGACCCTCAGTTGTGTGAGATCAGGAAATCTGTCAATATGTTCCAGATGTAGGGACCATAATTTAACAGAACCAGAATTATAATCATCAAGCCCTACCTATTATTCTCATTTTCTAGTTTACTTTTTCCCTCTATCGTGGTTCTGGCATGTATAAAATGTACATGCTAAGGATGCCCACATATACATGTTTGGTCATGATCACAATGCCAATGGCGTAGTGTAGCGGGTACAACGGTTATCGCAAGTTGACCGCTGAGCGATCCTTTCCTTGCAAGCAGCCCGCCTGCCCGGCCATTGGTGGTGGTTCGGAAGTCACCTTTAAAACCATTCACTCATCAAAAGTGTGTGTCTTGAATGCAATTTCTGACAAGTTGTGCAATTCACACATCTACTGCCTAATAAAACCTACTTTCAAGCTTGGTGACACGTCCTTTAGTGTAATGCTTTAAATAGGGTATAATTATTCGGGAGTTGAATTGAACTTTAATATTGCTACTCGTTCATTTCAAGAATAAAGCACTTCAAGCAACAAGTACGCGACAGTTGCCGCTAGCGCACTATGTCAAGGAATGCATCATTGTGAAAAGTCTTAGTTTTGCTTTGTTCTAGAGAATACTCATTGAACAGTCGGAGTTTCCTATTTTGCACAGAGAACTTGGTTGGTTTATTACAGGAGTTTAATCCTTTTCTTCTGTTAAATGATTAAATTGATCACAGTTTCCTTCGTTAGACGTTGAATAATTATTAAGTCAACGAAGACATTTAGAATCAGAATTTTGTGCAGTGTAAACGCCTTTCGGTCTACTGTGATTATTGATCTCGTCTAGCACATTTAGTAGTGTATTTAGGAAAGGCAACAATTGCTGGTTAAATTGGCAACAAACCAATCACTGTTGCCCCAGAATTACGATACGTTTACACCGATAGTGTGACAACGCCCTTCATAATTAACTGCTCCCTCCAGTGCGAGGAAGTCTATCATGGAAATGGCACTTCCAACCCATCAACCAATGTTTGGTCGACCCATTCATTGAAGCACCTATAAAACGATTCAAGGATTTTGTACAACCAGTACAAATATCAAAACAAATATCAACATTTCAAATCCATAGCTTATTTCATAAGACTATAGGTAAGTAACTTTGTCATATGATAAAATTTCATATGATTGTACTCAGTTAGATTACAAATTTATTTACTTATATGATTTTCTGGTTGCCAAAATCCATCGTAAAAAGTTTGCTAACGCTTAGCCAAATCCTATGGAGTGACCATCATTGAACTACTGATTTTGGTTGTGTAGAAAGAGAGCTTCATGCAAAATATCAAGTCTATAGGTTAGTTTGTTCTCAAGATATCGTGCAGATAGATAGACAGACAAACTGAAATGAAACCTTTCCAGCCTCTCGAGTGATTCGCTTAAGCTCATCCAATTATTACTAATAGGTATGTAAGAAAAAGTGAAACAGGAAAAGAGTAATGATGTCAAGATAGTTATACGCACCTTAACCTAAATATGTGTTTTTTTTTCAGGTAAGAAGGCACTTCTAAGTAGCTGTTTCTATGAGGAAGCCTTCCTCTGTAAGTAAAATTAATGTTTAAACTAGCAAGTAGTCTCCATTCGTGCCACAAGTGAACCTATTAAACTGTGTCCTTTTTTACCAGGATCCATGAAAATTGTTGAAACTGCCTTTGATGATTTCAGTCTTCATTGTGTACCAATGAGAACACCTTTCATCTGGATTACACTTAATTTTGTATTCTATGTGTCTGTGATGTCCAAACGACGCAAAGAATTCGTTTTGGGCTTCTTCGTCGCCATCCTCTTTTGAATCACTTTAGACGGACGTGAACCCTAGATTCCGAGTAAAGTTTGCGACAGCGTCAAATTCCAGAACCTGCACGAACAGGAAGGTGAAATGGAGCTAAACTCAACATGCGCATAGAATCAACCCTTCTATCATAGCTACGAACTATGAACTATAATGCAGTTATGGAATATTTTATCAGGGTGATGTTAAATTCCGATAAAAGGTCCAGAACTGTAAAACCCTGTACAAGAGAACTGTAAAACCGAAATTCAATATAGTATTTGATATTAAAGCGTTTATTACATGAAATAATTAAATAATACTTGTAACATTTTACCTGGAAGTATATTGACTCTCTCATTATTTCAGAATACCTGTGGAAACGAAGTAAAGATCTACAATGGCTGCAATAAGCAGGAGTTTGTTGTGAAATATTTTCTCTGAATGACATCGAAATGTAGACGTTTTGTCGTTTGAGCAGAATATTATTCTCATATTTTCCGCAAAGACCTAATTTTCAGCTGCAGTAACTCAGAGGCGAGGCAATCTTATTTTCCCTGCTGAGACGCCCGGCGCTGTTTATTCTAGAACCTTTTCAGCAACAAACCACGAGCAGCCATTGCCCTTTGGTTGTCTATGGGTATTCAAATTTGTTTTACGACACTGTTATAATGCTTGCTTTTCAAGAGTTTGTACGTCTAATTTTTTATGTCTTATTTTGTTATGGCATATCATAGACCACGTTTTGCATGATAACATTTAAATAACTTTACATAAATGTAAATATACCTTACGTCATCAATAAAGATAACATTGAAGTAGTGTGAATTGTGATTCAAAGAATTTATGATCAAACGAACTTCTTGAACTTTTAGGTATATAAAACTATTATTTTATATACATGATTGGTATCAATTGAATAGCCACCAAGATGTGTCTTTTGAGGATTTGAAATACTGTACATCCGACTATCAATAGGGCTTTGTTCCGAGGCTTCCAAAGTTCCATTATTAATCTATGAGAGTATTGTTTTTTTAATAAGGCACCTGATTATTAAAGCAATGTGTTGCTCAGTCAATTTTTCTTTATCTGATAACCTACTTAATATCAGCTGATTTGTTGTAACATCCTTTAACCAACTTAACGTTATTTTATCTTCGTTGTGGTTTACACTCGTTACTAAACACATTCTTTCCTGTACACATTTGTTAATCGACACAAGTTTAAAATATTCTAGTATAATTGATCGTATTAATTGTACACTTTCTAAAAATACATTGAGGAATCGTCTAATCATCCTAGATCTGGAATAACAAGCCATAGGTTTGATGTTTTTCTTTAAGATTAAGAGAAGTCTTTGGCCAAACATGCTACTGAACTCGAAAAATACAAATTTGGAGAATGCTGTGAAGTTGAAGTAATTAATAATTTCTTCCTGTTATGAAAAAATTTAAATATGTAATTTAAAATTATTGTAAAAAAATAACAATATTGTAAAAATTGAACAAGCTCGTCAGTTAGTTCTTAAATCCAACCACCCAAATGGTATTAAATTACATTAAACACACTTATCCAATGATTTATCTATCACTATTAGTGTCACATCTAGCAGTTTGGATTCTATATGTACCGTTTCCTATATTATATAAAATAAACTATGATTTTCATTTCGTTGGTGAAGATCAATTTAAGCTGTTTGTAAAGTTTGCTACATTGCGATATGTTACTAATGACAATACATGGAATTTGATTAAAGAATATGCTACGTGTAGAATCTCCTCTAATTAAAGCGTCGACAAAGTACTTGAACAGTCACGTTTATGATTGCGGTTATCCAATTATAGCTACTAATAAGGACTAAATGACAAGGATTAGGATTGTTATGTAACTCCGCCACCAAACAGCTTTCTGGGACTCTGCTTGCTCGGATTACAAGAACGGAATCACAAACGTGTGACGCGTGGAAGAGTATAGCTTTGAAATGAGACAAGGAGAGGGAAAGGAAGAGGGTTTTTTTGGATAAAGGTAAAGCGTACTGTAAATGAAAAACGGTTCACGCGCTGATATAGAATTAGGGGTTAATCTATTCTGCTGCATTGTTTTTGTAGAATGTAGGAAGAACGTGGAACTATTTTGGTATCGTATCAACCAAAATAGCCTGGATAAATTTCAAACCGGTTGAGATATAGAAGTACAACCTTCACCATAATTATTAAAATACTTTTTTAAATTATAAAAAAATTCCCCCCTCTTTTCAAGGGGGGGGTACATGGGGTAACTTTAGATGTTCAAATTGCAACCCCTATCTTGTGATATGTAATTTTAAAGATCTATTCAATCAAAACACAATGAAATGAACACATCACTACTGCGATCCTAGCAAAAGTTATGGTCAATTAACCCCTTACATCTGTGTAAGTGTAAATTAAGTCCTGATACGCATGGAGATAGACCCGTTGTTAACCGGAATGAACTTGCCTTGAGAGCAGAAAAATGTTTTGGCTTCTGAGGTGGTGTAGGGAAGAAGCTGGTAGAAGGGAGAGGATAGAGAGAGACTTAGGACATGAAAAGACTCATTTTACTACATGCTAGGTTAAGAAGAAAAGTTCTTAGTCAGCTGACTGGGAAATCTAGAATCAGTCGATAAAAAATCATAGAAGTGATGGGGTAGACTTAGTCAATATTGGTATTGGAGGTAAGTAAAGTTTAGATTAAAAAGAGAAGATGGATATAGTCCGTTGGTTATAGACCCATAAAAAGAAATGAACCTAGACAATGTTATGGACAAGATAGGATAAAAAAACTATCAATGATACTATTGTGAATTTTTACCTAGTGGAAAATGTGTTAACCGATTTTATTTGAATAAATAAAAATGGGAAATCAGTTAGAGGGAATTAGAAGACCCAAAATAAGAAGTCAGTGACAGGAAGGGAAAACACCGACGCCGACGTGACGATTTGGAATGAGCCATATTAAGGGGATGAAGAGAGCCATTCCGTATTTCTTGAATAGGAGGAGGGAAGGTCACAAATTGTGATCAATTGGAGGAGAGACAATTTCATGAAGGTTAGATTGTGACATAAATTGTCGTCACATGGTTGGAGGATCTGAGTAAGGAAACCTTAAGGCCTATAATCAGGAGTGAGTTGGGTCCTAAGGGGTGACTCTAGAACATGCTACATGGCATTTTCGATGTATAACAGTGTAAAGACAGGTTAGAATTTATCAGGTTCTAGTTACATTTTGCTAGTTTCGCTAGTTTAAACATAGCGTACTAGCAGAACATTTCTGATGTAGAGTTATCGCGCTCACTCTATGTCAAGTCATATTTCTTAGAATAGGTCGTAATGCCTTGCGAAGTGTTCGTGCTCTGGCAAATTGCGCAGTGGCGTTTCATTTCAAATCCTGTCCTTGAAATGATAACTTTCCATCTTTCCCGTTACACCACTGCACCAGTACAGTCTTTCCCCTCAAGATGCTCAATATGTTCCTTGAACAAATTAATGGAGTTGTAGGAAGTGGACTGATTACAAGCAAAGACATCTCCTTAAAAACGTCTATTAATGGACGTAAAGGTGCTGACCTTTTAGCATACATGATTAATTTCCTTTGAATTTACTTAAATACAAAAGTATAAAATAAAGTATGGAATGATGATTGTTTTGTTGCTCTAAAGTGATGACGTTGATTCAAAAACTTACAACTGTGGTACTTAGCGTCAGATTTCATCAAGCTCTAATTTCCAAAAGCAACTTTACATGGCGTAGTTCAACAGTTGCCATAACTTTGCTGAGTTTGAGCAAAACTTTTCAACAGCTGCCGGGCATCCAAGGCGTCTTCTTTCGATACTGATTGATTCCGGCTAGTTCTACATGCCAGGTGTAAATTAAGACAGTTAATGTGTACAATATATGTATAAAATATATTAGTAGTATGGTAAAACACATAAATAATATTTATTAATTTAAAATCAATTTAGTTTAGCCATACGTTGATGTGTAATATTCTCAAAATATTTGTTTAAATTGGAGATATAAAGCTGTTCGGAAGACATTGAATTAGTTTGTAAAGTCACTTTGGGTTTTATGAAGCTTAATTGCGGGTCCATAACTACTTCACTTAAGGTGTATGTACGATATGTCCATCGGGTGTTCAAGTTTAAGAAACATATTATATATTAAACGATGTACTTAAGATATATATTTGTTTTCTATGGTAGCAAATTTGTGAAGGCAACAGGAATTTTAGATATTTGCCATAATTAAGTGATTCCAAACAGTGCCACTACGTTTCGACATCTGGAATCTGATCTCTTTCTCAGGTAGATAACTAACATAACACGCAGACTACAAATTAGATTCAATTTAACAATTTGGTTTTACCTGAGAAGGTGTTCGGGTTAAAAGTATAACCGTGTGGATTTATTCCCAAGATACTATACATTAGTATTAAAGTTTTTATTTCATAGTAGTATTTTCCCGGTGGATTCCTACCTTGGAAATGTCTGCTCAGGAATAAGCCTTGCAGTTCAATAGAGGGCCAATCCACCCCCACAACTGCCACTATGTTCTCCGCCCCTCCAATATTGCAGCCGTATTGGCCCATAGGCCCTGTATTGTGCAATATTTGCGTGTTTGTAAAACACAACAATTGTATTACATCGAGAGAACACTATTGTCGTCGCAGGTATACACCTTGCATATTAGTTTTTATTAAATAAATTCGAATTTATTTATTTATACGGCAGACACCATCCTAGAAAACCTGTTCATGCAATACAAAACACAACACAATCAAATTAGATACTGAAATAAAATGTTTGCACCTGGATTCAATGTAAATTAACAGTTCAAACAACAAAGTCTGAAGATTCAAAGGTAAGTGATATTGAAACAGGGTTTATTCATTTATTTATTATACCCATTTTCATTTTAATATTGAAATATTTTTAAATGTACTAATATGATAACACTTAATCATAACGTATATTACAAGAAATTAACTCTACAAGATGGCTTAAATATTAATATAATGCAAAGATCTTAGTACCTACTAACGAAGTAATAACGATGAAATAGTAATAATTTAGTAAATAAATGACAGTAACAATAACAGTGCGTAATAAGATAACAATGACAATAAATAACATGATAATAATAATCATAAGTATAATAATCTTATATATAATAATAATATAAAAATGTATTAAGTTTGTAATTAAATGACAGTGATGCAGAAGTATTTATGCTTGTGTTCGAGAGAGAGAGGGAGTGTGTGTGTGTATGTGTGTTTCATAAGAATGATGGCAATGCAGGAAATAATATAAATAACAACTATGTCACAATTACGCATAGCAGTTAGTTTAATAACACAACACAAACTATATAACAAAAAGTAAAAGAAATTCAATGAATGTTTTAACTGAGTAACATTAACCAATATAAATATTTAAATCAATTTAGAGGACATCCCTGCCCGCTTCCTGCGTCAACTCTTGTTCCCTGTTTTCCTAGTTCTCTTTGTGCATCGTTACTCGAAAATCGTTATTCATCGTTATCGTTATTCATTTACTTTTAATCTATTAGCGCTTATAAGACCTAAATAAAACGTACTGATGTACTTTGCTTATGGCATTTTTATAGAACCTTCGTAGGAATTTAGATGGAATGTTATATAAAGGTTCTTTAAAAATCATAGGTGCTAACTAAGAAACGGGTTAATCATTTCGAAACAGAATGATCTAAATATTAGGAGCTGAGGATTGGAATTACGAACTACGTTTCCAGTTACGCCTAAAGCGTTCCTCGATATTTAAGATCCGAAATTTCTCAAAATAATTCCGAATAAACGAGAATTATTTCATAAAAGGCTTTCTATCTGATGGAAGCAAAGATTGATAATTTTCAACCCCGGTCATAATTTAAAACCATTTTGAATTAATTTAATGTTTAACCATTACCATTGAACTCGGCAAAAGTCAGTAACACTTCAGTCAGTTTGGTGAAAATTTGAAATTAATCTATAAGTCTAGACTTATTTGGATCTCCTTGGACAGACGTGAACTCTAATTCCAGGACTCAGGTCTGGGAAACTGTAAGATTTCAGACGCTGAACTAAGCGTAAAGTGAAATAGGGCTATACTCAACAGTTGCGATAATTTGTTATGAATCAAATTTACGTAAAAAACGAACGTGACCTCCTAACCCCCGAAATGCCTTGGCCTATACTCGCTCGTGTCGGTGTGATAGTTCTGTGCCTTAATACAGGACTCGCAGAGCAAGTGGAATCAGTGGATAACACGCAAGGTAGGTTGTAGGTGCCACAGCGTGCGTGGGCTGGTATAGCGGCGTGGGAGCCGACATGTGTAAGATAAGCGAGGTGGCAGAAACGCACGCGCGAGTAACCTTCCACACCTCGGAAGCACGTTACTCTGGGTCACACTTTGTCACACACTCGCTGCTGTCATTTTCCTGATATTCCGGCCAGTGGTGTGGACTCAGAATTATTCGCGGGGTGCGCAGGGGTGCTCATAGATCACGAAAATGTTAAAGCAGCGGCATTTAAATGTTCTTTATTTTTCTGTCTAAGGTACTCAATATTCTAAATCCCACGATATCTTGTTTTTTCTGTGTCTCCAAAAAATACTGATTATATTCCGCTATCCACTTCCAAGACATAAACCTATGTTCCGGGAAGTTATGGTTACCTCGAGGACTGTCTTTCGTTCGTCGCGAGGCTGCAGTTACCCATAGCCCGGAAACTTAAAATGTACTTACTTTTGAAATTGGTTCAAACAATCACAACTCTGGTTTACCTTTTCGTTTCAGTAGTTAATTATTTTAAAGGCGATAATTCTTTTAAGACTTATTCTGCCGTCCTCATGGGCCACTGGCCTTGGTACTGATAAAAAGTGCTTCGGTCACAGACAGGATTTATACTTACGTTATATCTAACACAGATCCAATGTCCGACGTCTTAGACCGCAATCGGCTCTGAAGTTTGGCTTTATTGGAAACAAAGTTAGGACTATGAAGTCGTCTCGTACACATAACGTTAACTGGAAGTCGTAGTTCCTTAAGTTTGAGGGATGGGAGAGAATAACCGAATTAAAAAAAAGAAATATGAAACCTGTTATATAAATCAAAATCCGGTTTGTTCTTAAAAAAAATATATAATAAATGTATGGTGTAATGGTACAAAATATTTCGAAATTTTCGTGTATCTAGTGACTAGATAAATATAAAATGATAAATATTTACAACAAATATGAAAGTGATTATATTTATACTTAAACCACTTCTAGGAAGGTTCATTTCTTACTGGTTTATACATTTCATTAGAACCCACACTGGGTACAGCAAAAACCAATGTGTCACTTAAATCTGGGCTACCCTATTGATTCCCACTAGCGGTTCACCACTAACCGCAAATTTCTAGATATTGGGGTGCAATGGTAGATCAATAGGTCTGGTCTACTGATGGGAATCACTGTTGGAGTTGGTGGGTCCCAAAGTGTCAAAGGCAGTTGCTCGCCTAGACGTAAGGGTGTGCCGCCCCCTGCCTGCTTTGACTGGAGAGGCTGATACAGAGCTAGCTTCCCCTTCTTCCAAAGAGACATGGCAGGAGGTGTCTAAGGTCCTTTTAGGGCTTAGTGCAAATGTTTAAGTTTTTTGTTCCAAGAAAAAAATTCCTGTTTATATCCATATAGCCATCAACTAAACCATGTTTTGCTAGTAGTGCACTAGTAGATCTAAAGCATTGTCGGAAATACCCGAATTTCCATAATCTCATACCGTTAACACTTGTGAAGGAAATAAACTAGCATTTTATGCATTTCATGAGTTGCAAGTAAATAATAAGTTGCAAAGTTAATGATTAAAACAAAAATAAAACAGTCATAGTCACGAAGAAGAAAAGAGGAATATTGAAAAGTGGTTCGTAATGAATTGTAGGAAACTGCGAGAAAAGTCAACGGTTTTATAATTAATTGGTAAGATTTTTTCATTTAGAAACAATTTTTTGGTCATGTTATTGGCCAATACTTCTTTTCCACAATTAGGTATTGGAATTTATACCAATAAATAATCAAATTCGAATAGAAAAACGACGGTTTCAATGACGATTCGTGTACACTTTTAAATACTACTTTCATTTGTTACCACTGTCCTTCTAATTTTCTAAATAAACACCAACAATTATTATTACCTAGAATGTCAGCAGTGATGGCCTCGATAAATTCTGGAACGGTTTGGCGGAAAGTTCGCAGCCATTTTCTACATCTGTTATCTCTGCCGGCTTCGCTCCAATGCCCCTTTCATTGTCTGGCGCCATTGGTGTATTATCTCTCTTGGTTGATTGGTTTTATATACCGGTCCAGTTTTCTATCGTACATGGGCCCATTTATTGTTTCACCGTCACTATCATTTTTCCAATACGTGACAATGCAATACGATACAAACGGAAAATATGACTCTGACGATTCGATAATGTGTAATGGTAGTTTGCTTGATTGTTGGCTGAGTGTGCGTGTGTCACCAAATACCCCAAAGTGAATGATAAAGAATCTAACATGACTGAATATGATTTAAAATCATTCGAAATCGGTATCCCGTTTAGCAATCATTTATTGGTGAAGCCTATCATCTATGGGGCTGGAAAAATTTCAATTTTGTTTATCTCAGTTTTGTCTATCTCTGTCTGTCTGTCCGCACGATGTCTCAAAACGAACTGACCTACAGATTTAACATTTTGCACACGGCTGTATTTATAAACTTGCAACACTGGGTCGATGATGGCACATGGCACTCTATTGGAATTTAGCTGAGCGTTAGTAAATTATTTCACATTGGTCTTAAGTGTAACCACGATAGCAACGAAAAACTCGAAGAAGAAATAAATTTATTAAAATACAAAGTAAAATCATGACATTTTAACGAGAAATATTTTTACATGTAGTTATTCATACAGTGAAAAAATAGCTTGAAAGTCAATATCCCAACTTGGTGACAAAATCTGACAAGATTAAGTTCGATGATAGTGCATGTCTAACGATGGAATTTGGCTCAGTGCCATTGAAACCTATAAAATCTATGACTACGAATTAGTTTACATGCCGGGGATGTCAGCATTTCTTTTCTGTATGTCTGTCTGTCTATTAAATCGCAGGAAATCTCGAGAATTAAATGGGTTTTAGGTTAGAAATTATCCATGCAACCTTAGCGAACCCTTCTACGAAATATGTGGTATGGTGTACTCTCATCTTGTATTTCATAAAAATAAAGGAATTAAAAGTATACCCTGTGGGCAGGCGTGTACAAAAGAGAAACCTTATTAGCGGCTACCAAGCGTCTTCATTAATCTAACTTAACTGGCCCGAATTACAACCGAGTGACTATTTCACAGCTGTAATTTAATTCCTGGAGGTGAAGAGGAAAGTTTGTGGCAAAAACTAAACTACTCCGTCTGTCGCATGACTTTGGAGAAAACTCCTTTGACATTTGCCGTTGTTTATGCAAATACCCTCCCCGTTGTTTACCTCTCTTTATTTTCAGTTTCACTCCTTTGATGGGCTTTCCTTCATTTTCTTCGTTTACATAACGCCAGTGTACTGTGTACGCTTGTTTTTAATGGGTAAACTTGATTTTAGTACAAATATCAATAGGATACAGGATAAAGATATGGGAAAAAAGTTACACAGTAATTTACATGTAAAATTTGTAATCCCTTCTTTATTCCTTGTAATTTATTCATATTTACACTGGATAAATCGGTACAATGTGTTACCAAATGACCTAACAAGACGCAAAGAAAGCCTTACTAACAAAGTAACCACCATATGTTAATATCTAGTTTGTATACAAATTTGTCTACCGTGCTATTTTATAGTTTCAATCATTGTTAGTTACCCATAAGACCAATGTTAAAAGTTGAAACTTTATTTTTATCTTCAACTTTGATTTTTTGGCTCCCAAATCAATTCTGCTTCTACCTTGGACCAAAGAGAATTCTACGTAGCAAGTGTTAATAATTGTTAAGTGTGTTAATTACACGGACATCTAGTCAGACGGGCAAACAAGGATACGATTTCAAAAAGGACTTGTCCTTTGTGCTTTATAAAGGGTCGCTGCTATTCACTATCGATTTCTAACATTAGAAATATTTTTCAAAATAAAGCATGTAAGTAAATAAGTATGGATAGGCGTATTATCACAGCTTATCGTAATATTATATTATTATTTTAAACACAATTGTATCACTTTCACTCGAATTTGGCATCCTCGTCGACTGTAATAATGTAAGGACGGGTGGCAACCATTTATCATGTACTGGTGAGTCAAAGTACTGATGGATTCATGCGTGAAGAATCTCAATGCGTAGGTAGGTGTGGAGGGAGTCTTGTGGGTGGGAGGGGGTGGAGGGGAAACGGCTGCCAGCTTTTTACTAATCGTGTGCTAAATTTTGACTAGATATGTCTTTGACACACAACATCATAACAATATATATGGCTCTAATTTTGCCTGTACAAATAAGGCATTTTTCATTCTATTTCATTCCATTTTTGTCATACACTGATTCAGTGCTTACTATCACAGCGCAACAAAGGGCTAATTTTGATCTTCTCCAAACAATTTTTGAACCTCTTTTAAGCTTTGATTATACAGTCTTTAATATCAAAATTAAACTTAACGCTCGTTAAAGTCAACATTTTGAAATACTTATGGCAAACCTCCTGGTAGTTTTCTAGAGAGTGAGCAAATGAGACGAGTGCAATCATTTGTTCCTAGATTTTTGAGTAATGAACAGAAGGAAACTCGTTCGCCAGTCTACGTAGAGTTGAAGGATCGTCTTCAAGTAGATCCCGACCAAAATTGTAACTGGAGATGAAGGTTGGGTTTTATGAATAAGACCCTGAGACTAAAATGCAGATTTGCCAATAGGAACCCATTAAATCTCCTCGCGCTAAAAATGCACTTCAGTCAAAATCGAACATCAAGGTAATGGTCATTGGTTTTTTCGATAGTGAGGGCATAGTGCGATCAGAGTTCGTTCCAAGGGGAACAATTGTGAACTCTGAATTTCATGAGGGCCTACGTTTGCGAAACGACGTATGAAAAAAAGACCAGACAAATGTGCGAATGGTTTTCTTCTTCCTCACGACAATGCGCCGTGTCACACCTCGCTCCTCATTCGCTAGTTTTTTGGCCAAAACAGAGTTCTTGTCTGTAAAAATCTGCCATACTCACTCGATTTACCACCATGCAACTTCTGGCTCTTCCCAAAAATTAAAACTGTGCTTAAAGGAAAACTTCTTGACATCATTCCTGACATGAGAGGGCCATGACCGAGCAGCTAAATGCCACATGTCTTCCAGAAATGTTTCCAGTCATGGATTCAAAGTTGGAATGAGTTCATTGTCAGCCAAGGCCAATATATTGAAGGAGATCAAATCAAATTCGATTAAAGCTTATTATTTTTGAAAAATTATTCACCGAATTGTATGATCACACCTCTACTTCTGTGATAGACTTTCACCGGCCTGATTAATTCAGAAGAATGCAGTAGAAACACTCAGTACAGTTTAAAATTATTATTTAAACTATATATGAACAAAATGTAGTTACAGTGATACGATTTGGTGGAAAGAGAACACATAAGATTTTATTTCCAAACTTTTCCTAGCCTTGAGCCGCGGCTCTCCCCTACCCTAATAAAATGACCCTGTAGTAATTTCCTCCCTCTCTCAACCGACTTCCTTTGTATTTCATCCGGCAATATTTCCCCATTTGCTCAAGTTTTATTGGTTGACTAATCTAAAGTTATGAGAGAGACTTTATTATGTCGCTATTGATGAAGCTCTGTACTCAAACAATCGTCAATTTGTCTTCGAAAACTGATATAGCAATTTCAACATTTTTTATACTTGTACAGCATTGTCAACCCTTTTGATGTTTATAAGATTAATACTTTTAAAAATTAAAGCGATGAACAAGACCTCATACCTAAAGATGACTGCAGTACATGATATGTATCCCATTACGACGTCTTATAGGAAACTAAAAACCTTAACTGATTTATTTTTCTTTATTTAACAACCCTCTATGTCTACTACGTTTCAGTAACTTGAACACTATCATGTTTACGAATTCTAACAATCGGTTGTGTCTGGCAAAAGTCTGACATCCGGTTCCTGAATGCGTAATAACTTGAAATTATTAATTATGTATTAACGTAAGAATTTTTACTTTCTTTGTTATGTTAGTTACAGCGTTTCAAATAATAAGGAAATGTGTTTAATTGAAGAATTAACAATGTGAATGTAATTTAGGACATCCCTCATAAAATTAACTATCACGTGAGCCCATCTGGTAATAAACTCTTCCGGGTCGACTCTGTCCTACGGTACCTAAATCCACGTTCGTGTTACTTAAGTTTTCAAATTGAAAGTGGATGACGTTTTAACGAGTAATGAAGTTATTAGTAAGAGCTCAATTATTTTTCTTGAGGGTTGGGGGAGTTTCCTTCCAGATTACGCCTTTAAGTGGAACCGATTGGACGATTACTTTTGTGGATGTTTCACAATTAATTAATATTTTTTGAATAACAAGTTTTTTGATGAGAAAATGTTTCGATTTTGTTTATGAGACAGTGAGAAGACCTCTTCACATAGATTACACATTATTTTAGTCGATGTGTCAATGATACCGCAACGATGTAACGAGTTCTTTCCGAGTTTCTTCATCGTCGACTTCTTTGGATGTCTTCAGTCGAACATGACTTCAGATTTAGGAGTCAAGCCTTTCACAGAGTCAGATTCCAGACGCTGCACTAAGAGGAAGATGCTCTGGAGCTGAATTCAATATTCATATTGGTTCAATGTAGAATCATCCTAGAATTTTCTAATAGTTTAAAGTCTGCAAAGGAGAAGATAGGTCTGATTTATCTAGGATGACTTTGAGGGCCTCATATAAAACCATGTCATGTGAAATTGTCAGATTCCGTACCAGGTGGATGAAAAATTTAAGAACTAAGGTTGAACTTGTTTATTCAAAACTCTATCTCCCCAGAGGACCCTCAGTTTAAAATTAATGGAATTGCTCTATTATGTTTGTGTTGAATTAATAAGGGCCAAATTAGTTTTGTAATAACTTTATGGGGTCGCCTCAGCGGCGCTGGAAGATTAAACAAAACCGGAGAGCGCACGCAGTTTCATAATGAGCTGCTATAACAGTAAACTAAGGCAGTTTCGTGGCTTTGCGTTTGTGTGGTCGCACAGGACAGCTGGTGTATTTAGTTTAGAACGGAACAACATTACCGAACTGTAACTGTAACAGTGTTGCGTACACTATGGGAACGTGCACACTTACGTAACTTACTTGGCAATCCTGTGTTTTTTGTTGTATTTTATTTATTTATTTTTTTAGGAGAAGCCGATCCCCTTTAATACTTCATACATATTTAAGTATTAAATATGTATGTATGTTATCGATGTACTTCCACATTGTTAGGTATGAATCAAACCAATACAAGATACAGTTTAGAAAACACAAATTTGTTTGAATTTAAATAACAAATCCCTTCTACTCGTCTACTGTTATAGGCTACGTTGTAACTAGAAGTATTGTAACGACAAGTATTGTTCTCCCACCCGTGGGAACTCCAATAAATTTATACTAATACTTCGTGTTGTCAGTACAAATACACTACAAGACTCTCAGTAAAATACAAACTTCTCTCTCAGCTTAGTTCCAGCCCTAAAAGTGTGCCAGCAAACATGATCAGGATACGGAATTCGCTTTAGGAACCGGAAAGATAGGATTATTTTTGTCGAACATCAAGAAACAGCTGATACTCTGAGTATCGCCAGACTCGGGGGAAATGAAGCCCGCATTGAGACGTCGCCCAGCGCCTCGACTTGTTCATCTAGTGTACTGTATTGTGGTAAGGACATTGTATTCCTGTACTGTATTGTTGTGTTCTGCACACTATCTAACGTTTAGTGTGATGTAATTTTCAGACTGATAATATCCAGCCCGTATTTCAAATGCAGACAACACAATGATGCTCTATTTTAAAAGCGTTTCTTGTTTTTTTAACCGCGACAACAGAAATATATGAAGAATATTCATTCCTGTTTCTCTGCCTGCAGAAAATCTTGACAACGAGCTGACCTATATGTTTGAACTTTTACGTGAAGCTTCAATTCTGTAGGGGCAATATAGAGTTCCATGGTGTTACTCCGTAGCATAAAGATGGGCCAAGGGATCTAAGCGCACAACCGAGGCTCTACTAGACATCCAAGAAACATTGACCTCACCTGCACGTCATTATGTGATTGATTTAAAAGAACTGAACTGTCTGATCACCTTTTATTTGAATATAACTACGAGCCAAGGGATCTAAGCGCACATCCGAGTCTCTACTAGCCACACAAGAAACATTGACCTCACCTACACACCATTTTGTGATTGATTTAAAAGAACTGGACTGTCTGATCACCTTTTATTTGAATATAACTACGAGTCAAGGGATCTAAGCGTACGGCCGAGGCTCTACTAGCCATCCAAGAAACATTGACCTCACCTACACACCATTCTGTGATTGATTTAAAAGAACTGAACTGTCTGATCACCTTTTATTTGAATATAAGTATGAGACAATTGAATAAATCAGTAAATATTCCAGTTCTTGCTTCTTGGGTCACGAGAATACCGAAGGATGGGCTCTAAGGGAAAGCTCACGGATATTAGACGAAATGTTAGTCTAGAATCCGTGGGAAAGCCTATGTCCTTATAAAAGACGCCCCTTCCCACCGCCCATCCATCAGGCAGGCCCGCGCTCATAGATCCCTTGGCCCTTCTGTACATGTTGCATACCTATCTGAATATAATGAACCATAGACTTGAGAGAAGAATATTACTCGAAGCGTAATATGGTAAACTGTGTTTACTGGTAACCAATCTGGGAAAACATGTACCCATCCCCTCCAACTGTCAATGGGAAACTCGAAAAGTGGCAGTTTTCAAACCCGATCCTTTGGTGAAATAACTTATTGTAGAGAAGATAAAAACTAAAATCAATCGTCTTGAAACTGAATGTGGTGGTTTTCGTTCTATTATCAGTCTTTGTGAAACGAATGAAATTGCATAATGTTAAAAAAAAACTAACCTTTTCATCAACTCATTGCAGAAAAATGTATGAGTGTGTATAGAAACAAGGTAGGACTTCGCCACACAAAGTGTCTTATAACAGACTTCGCTAGGGTTGCTTGCAAAAGTTGAAGTCTGATTTCATTAGGCTACATGCGTTGCCATGTCACATGGTAAAATGTCATATGGTCCTACCCATGAGACCAAAGTATTCGACAGAGCTCAGCCAAACACCATGGAGTGAATTGTACAAATATCGATGCTCATGCATTTTGTGTCTATAGGTTGATTAATTCTCAATATATCGTGCAGAGTGACAGACAGATATTACATTTTTCAGCAGCTCGAATGATAGGCTTCGCTAACGCTCAGCCTACAATAATATCCAAAAGTTTGAACGGGATATATTTAAAGTTATAGGTAATAAATTAGATGTTGTAATGGTGTGTGCATTTGTGTTAATTTACAAACTGTACCAAAAAGTGTAACATAATAAACTTCCTAATTATCAGAGTCGATGGTCTTAGATCAATACAAAACATAGTACAGCATTGAATACCACATATTATCAGAGTTAAAAGTGAACAGTTTGACTTGCCTCGGCGTTTAAACACAGTTAGTTCATATATTTAAAATTAAAGTTAATTCAACAATTCAATAACGGTAAGTTTATTACGAAAGTCAATTAACTGTTTTATTCGCAAAGTGATTTCTGATTCAATTTCACTTCTCAGAGTTTACGTAACACTGGTGGTTACAGCGGTACAAGCTCATTTGGTTGCGGAAACAGTCGGATGATGGATGAAACTGTGTCGGAAGAGGATTATAGGATTGGAACAACACCTAGTAATTGGGCAGTGGACACTGGGTTTGTCGTAACAGCAATGCGTACAAAAAACATCAACAAGGGTTCACTTTTGTGTATCTGTTTATAATTCATAACCTCTCCTGGTTCCAGCGTTAGTGATAATATTTTGTTAATGTGCAACAATGAGAATTCTCCATAACGAAAATTATTTATTTACCTAACACAATCTAAGAGTTACAAATTTTGTATAATTATAAATAAAAGAAACTGTCAATAAAGCGGCATACAAAATTAAGGACTGCAAACGAATTTTCATGGCATCTTTCAATAGGAAAGACATAAAGAAATTAAAGATTAAGGAAAACGCCTGAATTCAAAAGTGGGTTTTACATCTCATTAGGAAAGTCAGGAAGATATTGTGCTGACGGCGTGTTTTCAAATATCTCTCTCTCAGCTTCTCCGTGCAACAATGAGAATCCTCCATAACGAAAATTATTTATTTACCTAACACAATCTAAGAGTTACAAATTTTGTATAATTATAAATAAAAGAAACTGTCAATAAAGCGGCATACAAAATTAAGGACTGCAAACGAATTTTCATGGCATCTTTCAATAGGAAAGCATAAAGAAATTAAAGATTAAGGAAAACGCCTGAATTCAAAAGTGGGTTTTACATCTCATTAGGAAAGTCAGGAAGATATTGTGCTGACGGCGTGTTTTCAAATATCTCAGCTCTCAGCTTCTCCGTGCAACAATGAGAATTCCTCCATAACGAAAATTATTTATTTACCTAACACAATCTAAGAGTTACAAATTTTGTATAATTATAAATAAAAGAAACTGTGTCAATAAAGCGGCATACAAAATTAAGGACTGCAAACGAATTTTCATGGCATCTTTCAATAGGAAAGCATAAAGAAATTAAAGATTAAGGAAAACGCCTGAATTCAAAAGTGGGTTTTACATCTCATTAGGAAAGTCAGGAAGATATTGTGCTGACGGCGTGTTTTCAAATATCTCTCTCTCAGCTTCTCCGTGATCTTTGCAGCTGTTCCCGCTGGATTTCACCTTAATTCCCGCTGGGAATTTCTTCAGAACCGAACAAGATGGCAAAGTTTGTTTTTGGCACATCATAAGTAAATTTTATTGGCGATCCCAAATGTGTTTCAACTTTCGGTCGGAAGAAGTGACTGGTTTTAGGTAAAGTTTATTGAATACGCCTCCAAATACAGTTTGTGTTATAATACATTTTCCTAAATAATGTAACTGAAATTGAATATTTGTTAGTGCCAAACATATTTAAAACTAAAGTTTCTTGTTAATAATATTGTTACACAACTGAAACAATTAATTACGATTCCAGCCATTCTTTACTTTTTCACTTGACCAAACGTATTATAAAACATTTTTCTCTTTGATAAATTCTTTTTCACGTTTGATATAAGAATGGTGACGATTAACATAAGATCTGCGTATAGGAAAAAATTATTCTGTTAAAAGCAAACTTCGAGTAAATAAATTCAGTGTCTTAGTCTTTACTTTATACTATACAGCTCTGAGAAGCCTACTTTTGTCATTAGACAACTAATTTATTTTTCATACAGTCTTTATATGTAAATTTAAAGTTAGACTATAATGTCTCATATATCTGAACTACTAGCTGTTACCCGCTGCTTTGTACGCAATTTAGTAGGCGTTGCGCGTATATGACCACTGCTGGTTCGAGTGAATTATGTTTCCGACGCCTATGTTGAAATCGGTTTGCTGCCACGATCAAGAAATTTGTGTAAACAGGGTGTAATTATGGCCATTGTAATTTACTTCTTTCGTAGTACTTTTTGTTACATAGTTGTCTTTGTTTCCTGATCACGAAAATATATATATCAAAGATCAGAGAAGACTACTTCTGTAAAAAGTGAACTAAGATGGGTTTTATATCAGTATTTACATTTATAGTAAAAGATAGATAGTAACATTGTCTTTTAGACCTAATACTTAATATTTGATAAAACATTTGCAGTTCAAAGTACATTGACATTGATACTATGCGTTTGTTTCTTTATAAACTGAAAAGTATTGTAAATATTTTAGAACATTTAGCGCTGTAATTAGTACATTAGTTCAAAAACACAGTCCAGCGACTTTCATCTAGCATAGTTTTGGTCGACTGCTTCAAAGGGAGTCTTCGGTGTCAAAGTCTGACCTTCTTACGTTTTAGGACATTTTGTAAGGTATATTAGTACTTACCTAATCGCTGGAATCTAAAACGGCATTAAAAATATTTGATATTCCTTAGAAAATGTATTCACTATAAATGTAAACAAATTGAAAATAATAAACAATGTTTACACAAAACAGCTGATTACATTAGACATGCTTTTTTAATTAATTTAGAGATCAAGATGGGGTTTTTTCGCTTCTTTAAAGACCATTTGGGGTTACCCAGGATGGAGTTTTGAAATAAGAATAGGTATATATTCATCCCGGAAACCGTAGGAATGCAATATAAAATTTAATTACGATCAGTTGCATAGTTTACATGTGAAAATAAAACAAACAAAGCTACTTTTGCATTTATAATATTGTTAGGATTAGGATGTTATAAGCTGAGACAAAGGTGAAATCAGAAGGTTCAGAAGACTATTGTTTCTAAAGCCCTTTAAGTTTCAAATTAAGAAAACGTCGACATTTTGTAACCTCCTTAGATATCTCAAAAATACACGTTTTTAAATGTATCCTAACACGTCCAGACATTGGTATTTATACATTGCGAAACGAGAGAGATTTTTATCAGACCGCAGCCTTCAAAATAAATTAATAGAATTACTTGAAAAATTTGCCGTGCCAGATGGGGTAATAAATTGTCTTTTAAAGTTTGCCTAAATGGTTTTCAAGTTGTAAATATAGACGAGAGGATGTAAGGTAATGTAGGTATCACCATATAAGCATTACCGTACAAATATGGTGAAATTTTACTGCTGCATTAATTATAATATATTACGGGACTGAATATCGCTATTGGTAGAAAGGTACCGATTTTATAATATATATATATATATATAATATATATATATATATATATAATAAATTAACAAGGTAGGAGTACACCGGACCTCGTGTCGTGTAAAAACTTCGCTGAGGTTCTATGCAAAATTTCAAGTCTATTACTCATTTCATTTTTTAGTATCTTGCGGACACATTCAGATAATGAAGGAGAAAAGAGATTTTTAGAGACAAGAGGAGAATTGTGGCATCCTTACTGAGTGTTAGATTTCAATGACGCTCCGCCAAGTCCCATGGCTGGACGTGCTCGATTATATAACTCATATTTGTCTATGTAGAAAAAAATGTTTATTCATAATTTAAAATAATATTTTTGATGTGAAACTCGAATTTCCAAATATACCTGTCTTCGGTGTTTAGGATGTAGGATGTGGTATTAATATGTCACACATTAAAATGTTAGCGAAGTTGCTATCATGGTTACCAATAATAACAATATCAAAGTGTTCGATAACGCTCAACCAAATCCTGTGGAGTAACACTTACCATGTTACATGAGTAACATGTTGCTTATATACAAATGGAACTTCGTGCAACATTTGAAGTCAATAAATTAGTTTGTTCTCGAGAGAGATATCGTGCAAACAGACATAGAGACAGAAGTGATATTATTCCAGCCCCTCGAGTGATTCGTTAACTCTACAGCCTACAAATTAACATATACTCAAACATCTAACCAAACATCTAGATTTTGTGTCAAATAAAAACATCACTAATAAATTTAATATTTGATTCTTAAATATCATTGTCACAGATTTTTATGGCACATTAGCATAAGAATTGCCTGTAAGCCTTGAGTTAACGTAAAGCTAAGAGACTAGAATGACAACGACCACAATTGAGCAAGGAGCAGACGATAGTTTCCTCCTAGTTCTTAAAAATCCACCGTGACAACCAATGTACACTATTCCACAATCACTAATTTATGTAAAATGTACTGTACATTTTTAAATAAAGACATTGCTCGTGTAGTATCTTCATCCTAATCAAGAACAGGTTCATCAAACCAATCTGAGAAATGTTATCAATCAAGATTGCTCAATCTATTACCGACCCTCGACTACTACCCCCTTCAACCCCCAACGCTTCCAACCCTCAGAACTCAGGATAAAACAAGAGCATCTTCCTGGGTCTATCTGGTGTTCAATGAAAGTTAGAGGTTCAGTTCATCTTTCTTCTAATAATCTACAACCCATCAACTGACATTCCTCCACCATTGTTCTGTGTTCGTGTCATCAACTCCAAATCTATGTCACTTAGCTCTAGAGACATCGTGAAGACAGACAGGGAGTAACGAAATATTTTGAGCTCCTCGATATATTGCCTTATACAAACACTCAACCAGTTCATTGTTATTTAGCCTAGGTCGATTCGTTTTCCATTCGAGTTATTCAACGTATTGATTAAGAGCTTGTCCTGTAGGGAAGACACTGTCAGAGGAAGGGAGGGGTCTGCAGAGGGGAGGCGAATTTGAAGAGTCGCCGTTTCTGTTGATGGCTTTCCGATCCATTTAATCAAGGAACCCAAATAAGATTTCACACCGTATTTCAAACGTTTCCCAGTTTATAGTCTATTCATCGTAAAAACTCGATTTGCACTTTATCAAAATGGGTTCTCCATTTCGTTGCATAATTCATGCATTTAATGAAGGTTTTTTAATACAATTGTTTATTGATAACGTTTAATATTAGTATAATCTTAGTGAGTTATAAATGTCTAGCGGGTTTTACCAAAGGACATAAAGTGGTTGTAAAATGTTCTGTTTTTTTGGGTAATTTTATTACTACGCTGCACAATAATCAATTCAATTAGTCGGAAGGGTACAAAATGTACAGCACATACTGATATAGTTTATGTATATCTATCACATGCCATCTAAAGATCATTAGGCCTATAGTATATTTAAATTCAGTTTACAACACATCTCAGCACCTTCTCGGGTATTTCATAGTATTGCTCCTGAAGTGTACACATGTATTAACATATGAAGTTTAAAATGCTCAGTTGTTGTTATCTCTTTGTTTGCATGTTAGGTAAAAGCTCTCAGGTTAAACCGTGATGATCACGCGGCCTTAGTTTAAACATATAACTAAAAATTAACTTTAACATTGCTTAAGTGGTTGCTTTCAAAACTCTGCTGTCAAATTTCTTGAAAATTGAAAAATTTCAAAAAGTGTAAAAATATCGTTGCGATTATGGATCATATTTACGCATATTACACAACATTTAAATTTATTGAAACTGAAAAATTGAAAAAAAATAACCCGGAAGATTTTTGTCTTATTGAATAAAAAATAACTGAGTAAAGCTAACTCGTTGCACTTTTGCGATTACGTAATTTCACTACATTAAAATTTATTTCAATATAACAAAATATAAATTCTTCTTTATTTACATTACATTTTAATGACAACAATAACAAACAGTTTTTTGCCATCGGTATTGTTCTTCAATATTTTTATATACACTAATCACTGTGTTAAGTAGAGTGATTAGCATATGCACACAATCAAATATTTTAATCTACCTATATATTATTTTATAAATGCAATTTTTTATTGAATTATGTATATATCCATTCTGAAACATTCTATAGATTTTTCTAATGTAATCTAAATTAACCTAGTTTGAGATATCCGCACTCGGAGCGAATAGTTTTTCTTCGTCAATTTTTGTTTGAAGCTATTGCTATTGATTTGCATAAATTCTAAAAGCATTAAAAAGGTTATTTTACAGATATTCGGTAGTTCAATCGTTTGTTACTTTGGTTATTAACACTTATGCGGGACAGAAACAATTCAAAAACAATGACTAAGGGCTCTGAGGTGTGATGATAGCATTCTTGACCGCCAAGAAAAACAGCCAGGTTCGAAACTCTAAGCTAATACTGTTTGTTCATCAATATTTATTGACATTAAATAAGTCACTTAAATACAATTTAATAAGTTTATTTAATAAAAACTAAATCAATTATAATTAAAATAAAATAAATAAATTTCTAAACAAATTTTAAATATACATTTAGAAATTTTGAAATTATATTTTTGTACATAGGAAGAAAAACAGTGGTGAATACTATGTAAAACTCCTATCGGTAATAAATAAGGATAAATATATTAGGCTCAACATCAATGTGAAGGTTTTTAAGGTGCATTGAAACAAGTATACGGGAGAAATATTGTTTAAAACGTTTCTCCCCATAAAAAAGTGCAGCCAACGAAATAAACATTCTTAAAGCTCTTCGATCTTTTAAGTCTCATTCTATTGACCGAGTCCGTTCACCAACAATAGAATGTACATTCATAAGTAGTTGAGCTACAGAACATGCGTTTTTAATAAATATCCTCTGTGTTACCACATTACAAAAGAGGTATTACACAAAGTGTGTTTATATTAAATTTAACACTATTGAGCTGTTTCGATATATGGTGCATTTTATTAAATTGCATCTGCTACTATGTTACATTACATGGAAATAAATATCGTCTGATTACACTGTTTGTTTTCAGATTTGTTTACCGTAAGACCAATGTACAAACGTTTTCTAACGCACAGCCAAATTCCATGGAGCAAAGTCGATACAAAATGAAGCTTAATGCTAAATTTTTAAGTCTATAGTTTACTTCGTATTCGAGATATCATGTGGGCTGACATACAAAAATGAATTTTCTAGCCCTTCAAGTGATAGGTTTCGCTTACGCTCAGCCACTAAAATATATACCTAGCTTAGTCTGTAAGTATAAATAATACTTTAATAAATTTTAAATATATTGCAAAGTGCCATTCAAGCGCGTTGCTACTACAGTATTATTCATCGTGACTTAAGTATCATATAAGAAGATAAAGTATCGTGCAATAACTTTCTCAGCTTTATAATCCAGTGGATTACTCAGAACTTCCTTCATCCTGGTGTATCAACACTAATTCTCAGTGTTCGAAAGATACTCTGTCCTAAAAAAGTAAATCCTCAGCCCTCCCTCGCTAAAACCCGTGTTTCCGAGCCGAGACTTCTTCCCCTTCAGTGATTCGTTTTAGCAATATCCTCCCCCTCAATAGTCGACCCTCCCTAGCTGTTCCTACGGCGATATTTCCTCCAGATTGACTTTCTCTTGGTGGAAAAGTTATGGAGCGAAATAGCAATTGACTTTAATATTACATCAACACTAACAAGGTAAATGTGCGTCACACCATGTGTCTCGTAACAAGCTCCTCTAAGGTTCAAATCTGTACAGCTCATTTCGATACACGCATTCATGCAGAAAAGAAACGTTTTAATCCCCCCTCAAAAAGATTGTGTCAACCTACTGAGTGATAGATAGGCTTCAGCGACGCTCAGCCAAATTCCATGGTTGGATGTGTACCATCATAGAACTCATTATGTTGCACAATTCAATGTGCACATATGAAACATTTCTCTTGCCACATGTTACCTTCACGTTTTTGTTCATTAAGTTAGGTTTTATAGCCGTGTTCAAATAATAAAACTCCTGCTAAGTTAGAAAAGGTGCGCAAAAGTGCGCTGAAGGCAAATATTGTCGCCAATTTTAAAAATCGACTCCAGACTATTATATTTTTGTTTTAATCTATGAACAAAAGTGTTATTTGTTAAAGCGTCATATGATTGTACACAGCTAGTTTGTAAATTTATTTACTCTAGTTTCTCATTGGCGTAGTGGTTACCCATAATACCAATGTAAAAATATTCGCTAACGCTCAGCAATTCCCATATAGTGACAGGTAATATGATCGAACTCAGTGTCGTAATGAATTTTTCCAGCCCCTCAAGTGATCATGTCAGTTAGTCATGTGTAAGCTTGTCGGTTCAAAACGTTGGTTTAATAAAAATGATCAAAGTCTTCTTGCCGGTCTGGCTTTGCTGGTGATACAGAGAAGACAACTGTCCTTCATTTCCCTGAAGGAAATCCGTTAAATCAGTAACATTTATGAGAAACAAATTCCGGCACGAGAAAAGAGAAAATACAACAAAGTAACAATATTTGGGGGTGTGTATGCACATTTAATCGTCAATAAAGAGACGGAGTAGTCGGTGGATGCCACATTAACAATACATCGACACAATCCGACATTTCCCCTGAGTGCTAAGCGGCCTCAGTAACAAATTGGTTACTGTATTATTGAGCTTACTGCAAACAAACGTTTATTTGAAATTGTTTTCGGGTGTATAAATGATAATGCCATGCCACACTATTCAATTGCACGCGTTGTCTTTGAGACAAACAGTTGGCAATGTTTTTCAAAACATTTGTTTTCTACGTTGTGACATTTTTTGAATCGATCGATATACATCTAGATGGTGATTGAGGCGTAGATTGAGTGTGACTGATCTGTGTAGTCTCGATGTGTTAAAGAATTTGAAATTTGTCATTAGTATTTGCCTTTAGCGAAGCCTAAATTTCAATTTTGCCTGTCTGCCCGTCAGCCGAGATGTCAGTCAGTCTGTTTATGTCCTATAGGAATGTTCTAGAATTTAATGAGTTATAACATTTTTTAAACAACCTAAGCAAGGTCGATTTCACGAAACTCGGTGTAACGTACTCCTAACTTCTAATTATTAAAGTAAAAATTATGACGGGTAAAAATATAAAAATTGTAGGTTAAAAAATAAACAATTAATATTTTTCCATTTGATATTATGCATGGTTAACACTTGTGGAAACGAGAAAGTTGAATAATGTGTAAAATTAAATCGTATAGAATTAACTTGATAATGGTGTTAGCAACACATGTGATGAAGTTACTTTGTTGGAATGTTCGGTTTAATCAAAAGATGATCAGCTTGTTGTTTACCAGTCAGTTACAGTTAGTTCGGTGATGACTTTTGTTACGCTTTGTCAGTTCCGCCGATACTCCATTTTATTGGTTTATTATTTCGTTGATTTGAGAAAATTTGTTTGAAATACAACATATTTGGAGTTTTTAACGAAATAATACTAAATACGCTATTATGGTGTATTTTTCATGGAATATTTATTTTTTTTAGGTTATAGCATTGTAAAAACTATTAATTTTAACGTTATTCTTTCTTTATTGTCGTACTCATAATTATTTACGTCAAGATCAATTAAAATCTCATTTTTAAACGTCTTTTGAAAATATCAGTAGTACTTGCTCTAGGATTAATTAAATGCATGGTTTGAAATTTGTTTTTAACGGGAAGGATTGTGAAGTTTTAATAATTAGTGTTGTGTTTAGTGTTTTATTAAGGGCATCTTTTACAGTTAGTGAAGTTGACACAACACGGTAGTTGTGATTCCTGACTTACGCGTGTCACAACTGCGTAATTGGAATTATTTGTTAGGTTAGTTGTTTACCTAAAGAACTCGAAACGTAGTGTTACTGATGTTTTGTATTACTATACGATGGCAAATGTCCGAAAAATCCCGTTTCCTAAAATATATGGTGTTTCAAATGAACAGTGTTCTAAGGTCTTTCTATTTTGATCTAACCACAGCTACACCAGTTACGGTTGGTAAAACTAACTGAATAGTTTATTAGTTAGTAGTCATATGCGGGATATTCGTAACATGGAGCGGGTCACTATAGTTCATTCACTGAGTGTTGAAAGTAAGCCCCTGGGTTAGTTCTCAAGCTGAGGTAGTCAACCGTAAGACCCATTGTACAAATTCAACATTATACCTAGATAGGGAGTTCTACGTAGGTTTCTTCCACGAGTTGGTTGGCATGGTGGCTTACAGCCTGATTGGGTTGTAATCCTCCAGAGAATGAGCTTCCACCAGTCTCCTTCTGTCAGATGCCAGTGCTCCAAAGACGATATGCTGGCTTCAGATTTCTGGCTGCAAAGATGACATAAGGGTTCATCGTTAGAGAACTTTATCCTTGTCAAAATTTGATGACTCCGGAAGTGGCCATGTCCAGAAAGGGAAGTAATAACTCTCCTCAGGTTATCTCTGCCCAAGCCACACAAGAACCCAGCAATCACGTAATTGGGGCTCACAACGCAAGTTCCTTGCAGACTGGGCACTATATAAAATTACCAATTAGAGCTCGTAGTAGTACCCAGGTAAACTCACACCAACTCATACGCAGATTCCACATACAAAACCTGCAGGTGATTAGGAACGGCTGTATTTTCGCCGTGTTAGTCTCGACAACTTCACTTCCTCAATCAAATCCGGTTTTTTGTTACATGCAATGTTTTCCTAAAGTGATTAGATACTGTGCGTTTTAAAACTCTGAAAACGCCTTAATTAGTGCTTAATTAGATTGTTTTAACATCATTTGCTTTTGTAATTTGATGATGTATAAATAACAAATGTTATTCAAAGTTGTTTATTGATGATTGTTATATTCTATGTGCAGCACTTTCCGATTGGATCATTCGTTTAAAATGCGGTTTGTGGCATTTAACTTTAGTTAATGAAACCTTTAAAATATGACTCGACCCATGCGTAGATTTGAGATTTCTATGACACCCACCAATTTGGGCATGTGATGGTTATTGTATAAAAAAGTAGTTAAGATAGGCGTTTAACACTGTGAGTGACGTTTATAGTTTTTTTTCAAAAATAATAAAACTTTTAAAGTGTTTCCAGACGTTTCAAACACATCATTAGATTGTAAACGTCATAACGAGAAACATGATACTATACAATGGAATTGTCTCCGAGTGAATTAGTCGTAGGTCTAAGATGTTACTGAATAATCCGGTCAGAGACACTAGGGAAGGTGGTGGGATGGGAAACTTCAGGTGCCGAGCTGGTCCAACCCAAACCCTCTGCGCGCGTGAGTGTAGGGGTGCGTGCGTGCGAGGCGACCACCTGGCCTTTAAGCGACTATCACTATTTGGTAATACTATAGTCCATTCACTGAGAGTGATTATCCATCCATATCACTGCGAGCTCAGATTTTATGATTAATCGGGTTGAGTCCCAAGAACACAGGAAAGTCCACCAGACGCGCCGAGTTCCTAGAATACAGGTGCGCCGAGTTCACAAGTGGTCCACACTGTATCACTCGCAACTTGCTGGTTGTCGGTGAAACTGCCTTAGCGGGAAACCTTTATTTTTAACAGGTAAAATGAAATTTTCGTTTTCCGAAATCAGTTTTAGATACAAACACACTTAAGGGTTTAAATATTTATTTACCTCTTATTAAAAAAAGAATATTCCGAGACAAAAATTGAAAAACTAAACTTTTTACTGACCAGGTCTAACCAAGGCCGGAGTCTTGATACTGTGACGTCACAAGTCCTTTCCGACCGTTACGCTTCCAATCGGAATAAGCGGGCGTTTGGCTTCGTAATAAAATTGTTAATATTGCTGAGTTTTTTTCTCGCAGTTGAAGATAATTAAATATCATGCTTGCTTTTTCCTTTCTAAGAATAGTAGTTTGTTTACTAAAATAAAAGGTCATATTTCCTTTCAATTTTAGATTTTGAAATTAACATACATACTTTGTAACACAACAAACGAGTTTACTGTACAGCAGATAATTAACAACATGTAGTTCTCTTGTAATCAATCATCTGTAAAAATACGTGAGGAGGAGTATACGGTCGGCAGGACGTATAGTGTGACATAGTAACTGTTGGTGTGGTGGGGGGGGGGGTCGGGGTGAGGGCAGCAGAACCAAAGACAATCCATTACAAGAATAACATTCATAAGAATCAAATATTGGTATGATAAAAGAGCAAAAAACAACAAAGTAACAATATTTGGGGGTGTGTATGCACATTTAATCGTCAGTAAAGAGACGGAGTAGTCGGTGGATGCCACATTAACAATACATCGACACAATCCGACATTTCCCCTGAGTGCTAAGCGGCCTAAAGACAATCCATTACAAGAATAACATTCATAAGAATCAAATATTGGCACGATAAAAGAGAAAAAACAACAACGTATCAATATTTGGGGGTGTGTATGCACATTTAATCGTCAGTAAAGAGACGGAGTAGTCGGTGGATGCCACATTAACAATACATCGACACAATCCGACATTTCCCCTGAGTGCTAAGCGGCCTCAGTAACAAATTGGTTACTGTATTATTGAGCTTACTGCAAACAAACGTTTATTTGAAATTGTTTTCCGGTGCATAAATGATAATGCCATGCCACACTATTCAACTGCACGCGTTGCCTTCGAGACAAATCATTCCCTATTCTGCAAAGATGATTTCTACAGTTTCATAAAACTATCCAGGTATTGTCGGATACTAAAACTACAGTTATTAAAATCATCGAAGTAACTGATTCAACAGTGTGTGTTTAGCGGATCCGACAAATCGTAACGAAAGTCGACTGTACCTGTCATGTAAACAACAAGCTGATCATCTTTTGATGGAACCGAGCAGTCAAACAAAGTAACTTCATCACGTTCTGTTGGTAACACAATCATCAATGTAATGTTATATGATTAAACTTTTACACAGTTTTGACTTTCGTGTACACCATAGTTACTATACTATTAAATGAATTGAATGGAACATTGTTTTTCTATCTATAATTTTTATATTTTATCCCAAAATCATTGGAATTTTCCAATGCGTCAAGATGGATGGGCAGACTACATGATTTACAAAAGGACATGTAGGGTCCTTAATAATAACAATTACGTCACACTGGTGTCACGAAACCGATCTCGCGTAGGATGCATTCAAATTAATAATAATTTGTAACACATTAATTCTGGAAAATATCCTGCAGGCAGTTAGACAGACAGACAAACACACAGAAAACATTGGCTCACAAATTACTTTTAGCCAGATTCCATCGCTGAAGCTACACCATCATGGAACACATTCTTGTACATGTACAATTTTGTTAATTTAAAGTGTAAAGTCTACTGATGAAACGTTTTTCGTGATAGCTTGCCACGTGATAAATTTACCTGGTAAGATTTTAAATATTTGAAGATGACGGAATTTTTAAATATTTAAAAGTGTCAGCAGTACACGAGTTTTATCATTCCAGCATTTAGACTTATTGCCCATCAAGTGTTGTGCAAATCAAAATTCTCAACAAAATCCGTCTTTGATTTGACATTTCGAGATTTTAGCCAAATGTGGAATCCACCTTTCCTAGAAATTAGCTGTTAAGGATGTGTTATTTTAAAGTTATTGATTGTTTCAAATTATCCGATCTAAATTAATCTTATTTTATTCTGTTTCGTATACGCGTTTGGAACGTAAATAAAAGAAGTTCCAAGTTCGAAAGTATGAATTGAAAATGAGGAGGAGCCTATTAAAGCAGCCGGGCCGAGAATAAAGGGCGATTATCAGATGGGGAGAGTATTTGCATAAACAAAGGCCAAACGTCAAAGGAATTCTGTTTCAGAAAAATGTCTGTGTCACAAATGGCTCGCAAAGTTGCTAAGGATCCTTTTAACTTTGTGTTTAACAGTACCGTAAGTATTTGTGGCCATTTAATTGTTGCTATGTTTCATTAGAAAAAGACTAAGCGAGACTTTTCAGTTTCAAAACACTAAACAATGCAACTTCATTCTATTCCTAATTGTGATTTTCGTACATTAATATTAATTAGGGCATTTTAAATTAGTAAAGACTCAGTAAAATTAATCAATGATTAAGTTTTACTCATTCATCATATAAAATGTGTACACCTTACTAAAACAATAATTATAATTATCTATAATAGGCACATCCAATGTTAATTATTTACTCCAACTAAAGCGTTCCATTAAGTGGTCAAAAGTATTTAGTGTTTTTGATAAAATAATGTTGTTTTCATTTTGATATAAATAGTTTTATTCTGCTTTATTAGTCCAACCTAAACTTGCATAATTTTTAAGTAACATTGCATAGACCCGTAACATAAATTTAGACGTGTGTTATAAAGCTTTTAATGTTTTAGTAAATAAATACAAATTGAATGTAAGCGCATTGGAGATGAGTGTCCAAAAGAGGACGTTGCAAATAATTATATGATCGTATCTAGGATGAGTGCATATATGCTCGTAATACATTTTTGAGACGTAACTTTATGAACGCAAACCGGATGTTCTTTTGGTTTTGGTAAACTCGTAAGTCTAGGGAAAACAAGAAATGTTTATAAGATAAGTTGATGAGTTTTTGGTGTAATTTAGTAATTTACTTAATGAAAATGGATTATTTTTGTTGCCCTTATAGCAACACTCAAGTCAGGTAGGGCGAAATTTGTACCGGTCGTAACTTCTAGATCACATTTAGAATGGGTTTTCAAAAGACTTAAAATAAATAAAAATAAAAACTGCAATTTTTTAATAATATCTCAAGCCTCATAGCTTAATTAGATCTTAAGAAAATTGACAGGGTATTCAATTATAAAAGCATGGGTAACAGTTTTTTTTCATAATTTAATACACAGCTGTTTTAAAAGTGACACGTAAGCTACCTTCTTTATATTTTGTTTCACATTCCAAAAGACGTGGAGGTCTTTTTTAGAGTTATATTTTACAAAACTTATTTTAAGAAAAAAATAATATTTTAAAATTCAATTCGTGGGACGTCTCAGGGTAGAGTCGGTCGAAAAATAGTCACCTTTTTGTCTTATTTTCTGTGCGGATCTTTGCGTAAAACCTCTTTGACGTTAGCGCTTTGTTTATGCAAATACTTTTCCCATTTATTTACTCAACTCGTTTCACTTTCAGTCTGCCGTTTTAATTGAAACTTTTATTTTGCACTTTTGTATGCATAGCCCTCCTAACTTTAATTATATAAAAAAATTTTTATTATAATCTTTTGTTGTTAGTATTTTATAGAGAATATATAACATTGCAATCAGTACAATATTTTAATACTTAAATCATATAACTAGAATGGCGAGTTTATGAAAACATATTTGATTTTACAAGGGTTATAAAGAGCGATGGAAAATAAAATAAGGTTTTATTAATAATAATTTTTATAAATTTAGTTATATCTGGATAAGTATAAATTAAAGTTACTTTTTCATAGTTTAAATTTTATTTTTCTTATTAATTAAAAAAGGCAATATTGTATAAACAGTGTTTGTGTAATTCTCTTAAACAAATAGTACATACATTTTGGTTGATTTTTCCAGTTCACTGATCAATAATTGTTTTTCAATACCAGAAATCAATCCAGGTTCAAAGGTCTTAACATTTTCCGATGGAAGCACAAGTAATATTTCCATCAGAAAATACCGGCCAGGACGACAAAGGGTCGGTTATTACGAGAGAGGATATTGCCACCACCGTCGACCTATCGGTGGGGAAGGCGATGCTTTGAAACATGGACCGTATCAAGGGAAAACTGGAGGCGGTAAACTTTTATAAAGGATGTTCTTCAGTTTTGTATTTTTCTTTTGTGGAGAAATGTTGTACGTTTTCGCCAAAGAATTGTTAAAAGGTTTTAATGGAGCGTTGTATTTTATTTTAATGTTAACTTATAGTTTACGGACATTCTTGATAGCCGTGGGGGTAAAGATGCGGTTTCGATTCTTGGAGAAGTCACGAGAAGAATTTATGTCAATTAAGATAGTTCAGTTTGCAGTTCATAAACGCTGAGTTAACAAAAACTCCTAAACACTCTAGCTATTCACCCGTATTATCTCTGATGTTTTGTTGTGCAATTCGTAATTTAAGGAAATTAATAGTTTCACCAAATGGATCTTGCAATTAAAGACTATAATATCAAGTTCAATACGAATTAAATGTGGAAACAAGTTGTAATACATATTTAATTCATGTTTTACTCGCATTCATTGTTAAAACAACATGCCTAGAGGGACTTAAAATTTACTCACTGCTGATATAGAATATATAAAATAATATTTTTCTCTATTCTGTCTCAGCTTTGCCAATAATTGTGATCCAAACTCTAGTTTCTATGTGGAATACAATCCTGTAATCGAAAATTCACGTTTGATGTACCTTCTGACTAAATCGTTTTCTTAATCGATATTTATTCAAGGTAGGAGTACGCCTTATCACGTGCCGCATAACAGGCATCGTCAAGGAAAGTTTAGCCTGGAGCTCATTTCATTCTTTAGACGTCTACGAAGAGACAGATAGATAGGTAGTAGTAGGGGAAAACCAATTTTTACACCCAAATTAAATTGTGCCAGTCTACTGAGTGATCTATAGACACCATCATTGAACCCTGTCTAGTAGGATAAAGGTTCATGCAATTATAAAGATCATATTTCTAGATACCTCGTGGTTAGTTAGATTACATGCGTTACTATATCACACGTTAAAAGTTTACGATTTTACTCAGTTTGTATATAAATGTATTTATATTGTGAGGTTCTCATACCATTAGTGATATCCATAAAACAAATGTAAAAATGTTCACTAATGCTGATCCCATGGAGTGACGTGTTTCACCATTGAACTCAATGTTGTCTATGTAGAAATGAAGCTTCGTGCAAAATCCGAATCGTTCTCGAAATATCGTGCAAACAGACTGACAGACGTATAGACATGCAATGTTTCCAAACCCTCGAGTGAGAACATAAATTAACATGTGTATGTACGAGACAAAAAGTTTTTAATTGTAAAGCTTTTATGGGTCAAACTTGTATACCAAAAACACATTTAAAACTTTATTACGAAATTAATTCTTAACTTAACCGATAAGAAATAATAAATGAGCTTACATAAGGGAGCCTGTATCAGGTTTATTGCCACTGCTTTGCAAGGCAACAAAGCTTGGGAACGGAAACATTAATTTTATTTCTGCAATGTTATGGATACAAATGTCGTACACGTGTTTGCTTTATCCTGGACACTTCATTGCAGTGTGAATTTCAATTCTTTAATGTTATCTATTTCTAAGGTAGTTTATTTATTTTAAATTTCCTTAGAGAAGGCTTCTCAGGGATTTTAACCCTAACCTCTAGTGACCAGTGTTCCTCATCTCGTAAAATTTAAATCATTAGAGTAAATTATTAATATTACCTAAGACAAATCATTCACGAGATTTTAGAAATAATCTATTTTTTCACACTTTTTTACAATACATGATAACGTTTAATATGATTGCTGCAATGACTAATTTTGTTGTACAGAATTTATTAAATCAATATTCACTAAGTACGGTTTATAATTCTTCCTTTCTACAAAATTATAAATGTAATAAAAATTTGAAACCACGCTGCTTTGAAATTAAAGTCTGATCTAAAGAAAAAGTACGATTTTCTTTATTGACTCAAAATATACTTGTAAATTGTAGTGTAAAGAACCTCAATATTCTTTTAAACTCAAGAAATATACATAATTTTGGGAATTGAAATTAAAACACTGGGACCTACTAATCATTTTTTTCTTTAATATTGGAAGATTATTGTGTAATAAAACCATAATAAAACCTTGTTATGGATAACTTGATTTGAGCTAAATTTGCATTAATCTTCAATTAAGACTAATAACTCTATGTGCATAATTTTAATTGGATTACAAAAAGATTATTATTTGTTTCAAGGGGGTTATTTCTACGCCAGTGGCGTTTTAATTGATTACAATAAACTTTTTTGTGGGAAACGGTCCAAATACCTGAACCTCCCCTAGAATCGAAGCCAGGACTTCTCAGTTAGAGGGTTGCAGCCTTACCCCTACCCTAAATGACTTTGATTAGAATTGCGTTGTTGAAATCTCTTGGGGTATCTCTTAATGTACACGCATCTAAAGTACAAAATTACAGTAGGGACACTGTGGCTCATGCCTTAACTTTAAAGTTAAAAACAATAACAAGCTAACCTGTTAAAAAATAATTTTATTAGAGAGGTTAAAAAACGTGCATTCAAGTAATAATTTAATTGGAAATATTCCAACCAAACATTTTTCGTGTTACTTTCAAATTTATAAAATATTATTTATTGACAATATTGTCAATCCTATAGTAGGTGGATAAAATGTGGCTGAGCTGTGCAGAGTTATAAATTATCAATGCATATTTAATAGTATTTTTTACAATGGATTTCTCAAAAGTATGATTAATCTACCTCCGTCTACACTATTGGCGAATGTTAATTTTTCCTACAGTGCACTTTATAGACAAGTAGCAGGTGACAGCGGCTACACACGCGATTTCATAGGTTTTGCACGTGTATGAGCACTTATATTTTGAGTGGATTATATTTCCGACGCCACTGTTGAGTTTGTCTTGTTGGCACGATAAAGAAAATCTGTCAAAAAGTGTATATTTATGTCCATTGTAAGTTACTCTAGCCTGAGTATTTTTTATTATACAGTTGATTTTACCTTGTTTCCCGATCAAGAAGATAATATATATACCTACACATATCCGAGAAGCCTACTTCTGTCAAAAAAAAAAAAAAAATCTAAGATGGGTTTTATAAAAGTTAGATAGCAACTTTTTCTTTTATATCTAATACTCAACATTTGCTACAAATGTACTGTAAACAGTATATTTATGTTAAAAAATTTAATTTTTGTACCTGGATATTTTCTTACTCTGTGCTTAACAACGGTTGTGGAAAAGGTTGAAATGAGAAGCGTTGTCACTATCAAGCTTACTCTATGCTTTCGCACTGTGAAAGTAAACAAATTGGAATTAGTAATTAAACTAATTAAACATGTAGCTGTGCTAACATAAAACAATGTGAGTCCGAAGGGTTTTTGAAATAGGAATTTCAGTACTATCGGATAAATAGTTTACGCGTGAAAGCAACAAACAAATTCAGTTACCTACTAATAATATTATTAGGATGTAGTAAACAGCATTTAAAGTAGTATGACATTTGAAACGAATAGCTGAGTAGTTTTGTTATGTATATATCGATGTGGGAGCCTAGTAGGCGGTAGTCTTGGCATTACAGACTGCACTCCCCCGTGTATGTAGCCTACTCAGGGGAAATAAGTCCAGTGTATACACACAGCAATCAACCCTGGAGCAGTGCTTTTATAGTGATAAGTGCACTACTCGTACATATTGTATACTTTATAGTGATGAGCTGTGGAGTGTTGTGTCACTACATTGCTTCGCTTCCTCAGGTGGAGTTCATTAAGATCTTAAGTGATACAAAATAATACTACGTTTCGAGATCTGCAATCTGATCTCTTTCTCAGGTGAAGATCATTAAGATCTTAAGTGATACAAAATAACACTACATTTTGAAATCTATAATCGGATCTCTTCCTTGGGTGGACATCTAGCCTAACATGTAACTAGATCTTAAGTGATACAAAATAACACTACGTTTCGAGATCTGTATTGTGGTCTTTTCCTCAAGCGGAGTTAATGAAGATCTTAATTGATCCAAAATAACAGTAAGTTTCGAAATCTATAATCTGATCTCTTCCTCGGGTGGATATCTAGCCTTACATGTAACTAGATCTTCAGTGATACAAAATAACACTACGTTTCGAGATTTGCATTGTGGCCTCTTCCTCAGGCGGAGTTAATTAAGATCTTAAGTGATACAAAATAACACTACGTTTCGAAATCTATAATCTGATCTCTTCCTCGGGTGGATATCTAGCCTAACATGTAGCTAGATCTTAAGTGATACAAAATAACACTACGTTTCGAAATCTATAATCTGATCTCTTCCTCGGGTGGATATCTAGCCTAACATGTAAATAGATCTTAAGTGATACAAAATAACACTACGTTTCGAAATCTACAATCTGATCTCTTCCTCGGGTGGATATCTAGCCTAACATGTAACTACAATCTAGGTCAAAATAAACCAATCATAACAAAGCGTTGCGACACGTATAAGTCAGGAACTAAAAAAATATGGCATTTGTTTGTGAACGAACGTAAATGTGTGAAAAAATGTTGTTAACTTCATAATTCATTGATCTTAAAAAAAAAAAACGTTAATCGGTCAGAAAATTAAAAATAACTCATTATGTGTACTAATAGGGCATCATGTAATTATACTTAATTATTTAGGAACGTAATACAAACAAGATACCTGACTACCCTGTTTCTATTAGTGAGCCACTTATGTAGCGCCGGTTAATGCAGTATCTTGACAGTATCAGATACATTGTCAGTGAGCATTTATTCAGCAATCAGGTAACAACCTACTAGGTGTATAATAGTCACTTTTCTAGGGAGCAATTATCGAACTGTCAAGTATCCAGTGATCAGAATCCCGTCAGTAAGGTATCCGGCGATCATGAATCCACCACCCAGTCAGACAGCCAGGCAGCGAAGTATCTGACAGTGACACATCTAGAGATCAGTTATCAAGCAGTCAGGTAACAATCTATTAGGTGTATAATAATCACTTTTATAGTGGACAAGTATTGACCTGTCAAGACCCTAATGATCAAAAATCTGACAGTATAGTATTCGACGATCAGCGAGAATCCAGTCAGTAAGGTATCCGGCGATCATGAATCCACCACCCACTGAGACAACCAGGCAGCGAACTATCTGGCAGCAACACTTCTAGAGATCAATTATCAAGAAGTCAGGTAACAATATATTAGGTGTATAATAATCATACTTTTATAGTGGGCAAGTATTGGCCTGTCAAGTATCCAGTGATCAGAATCCAGTCAGTAAGGTATCCAGCGATTATGAATTCAGCAACCAACCAGATAGCTAGTAATCAGGTATCTGTACAATAATTACCAAGCGAATTGTTGTGTAATATTAACTTTTATAGGTAGCAGGCCTCACATATAATGGTCGGTGACAAAATGATCATAATATGATCAATAATATTCAGAGATCAATAAGATTCAGTGAGTTTTGTATCTGTTCTGGTATTCCAGAGTCTCATTGCAGTAAAGAAATAAAATATACTTATTTCGCAAACTTACCTTTTCAAATAGGGTATAAATTTAATTAAAATTAGAGCTGCTTTTAATTGTTATTATTGGATTTAGGCTATTTCGAACAAGTCCGTCAATCATTCATTCATCACCAAATAAAAATTATTATGTTATTTTAATTTTTGTCCATGTCCGTGGAAGTAACCTTGATTCATTTATAGAGTCATTGTCAAGGCGATTGTCACAATCATAAATGAAATTCGAGAAGAAGTTTAAAGTGAATGGACTTATACCTTTTTAAATATACGAATGTTAACCAAACAAAAAATGATCCACTTAGTATTGGAAAGAAAACGTCACATCATTACACCGTCTTTAGATATAGCGTTATAAGGGCCAGAGAAATACTCGTGACAAAAGAACTAATACTCAGATAAAACAAAAGAACGTAACAGTGACTTTCTTTGCTGAAAGAGCCTTATTTACCACAGTCCTCCCTTTATATAACATCATTTTATATTTTCAATTCCGACAAACGTCCTCGGTTCCAGTACGATTGGAATTGTGATTATAGATTATTCTTTTACTTTATTATACGTTATTTTCCAACTGATTCGAGGTGGCTTAGTAATTAGTAATCCTAATAATAAAATTATAAGCGCGAAAGTGCCTTTGTTTGTTTGTTTTGTTTTCACGTATAAACTACGCAACCGATTGTACTGAAAATTTACATGGACATTCTTACGGTTCCTGGGATGAATATAGGCCTATTCTTATTTCAAAAAAGCCTCCGGACTACACCCCACTCCCCTCAGGTCCCTCTGGTCAGTCGTAGGTGGTTAGTAGACGAGTGAAGACGTATTGTGACCTGTATTCCGTAGTTAAGTTTTAGTGATTAGTGTTTTGTATAGTTTTTTTATTAAGTGCATGTTTATAGAGTTAGTGAAGTTGACAAACAACATGTAGGTTGTGATTCCTGACTTAGGCGTGCCACAACGCTTTGGTAAGATTTGTTTATTTTAACCTAGTTTGTAATTATGTATTAGGTTAGTTCTTTACCTGAAGAAGAGATCAGATTGCAGATCTCGAAACGTAGTGTTACTGATTTCTTGTTTCACTGAACGATGGCAAATGTCCGGAAAAATCCTGTTTTCTTCACACCCCACTGATCTTTAAAGTAGTGAAAATCCCATGTCGGTCTCTAAAGTTATATATCAACTGTTCTTTGTGAAACATTGTTTATAATTAGTTTACTTTTATAGTGAGTGAGAATGTGTACGGATTACTGTACAGGACTTTTTAGATTTTAACGATTAAGTAAGTACTTATCTACCTTACGAAATGTCCTAAAACATAAGATGTTCAAACTTTGACAACGAAGACTCCCTTTGAAGAAGTTTCCAAAAACTATGGTAGATGAAAGTTCGCTGGATTGTGCTTTTGAACTAGTACCAATTCCAGCTCTAAAATATTTAAAAACATTTTCCGTTTATAAAGAAACAAACACGTAATGTCATTATTAATGTACTTTTAACTGTACATTTTTATAAAATATTAAATATTAGACCTAAAAGGCAATGCTACCCTCTTACATGCACTATAAATTTAAAGACTGATATTAAACTCATCTTTGTTCACTTTTGGCAGAAGTGGGTGTCCCTGAACTGTGATATGTATTTTCTTGTTCGGGAACAAGGTAAAATCATGTATGAAGTAAATTATAATGGCCATAAATATGAATAAATACGCATTTTCTTGATCGTAGCAACAGGGCAAACTCAACATTCGCGTGGGAAATATAATTCACTCGAACCAGAAGTAGTCATACACGTGGAAAGCCTACTTAATTTCTTGCAAAGGACCGGGTAACTGCTAGCAGTGCCGATATGTGAAGATGTAGTCTAACTTTTACTTTACATATTAACACTGAAACCTAAATTAGTTGTATTTTGACAAAATTAGGTTCAGAGCTGTGTAAGTAAATATATTTTCTCGATCGGGAAAGAGGCAAAATTAGTTATAGAACGAAAAAATACTATACATAGAAGTAAATTACAATTACACTGAATTACTTTCCCTAAGTGAAGTACATTGATCCTTCGGTGGACCCTTTAGTAACAAATTATATCCAGTATTTTTCGGACATTTCACATCGCTTAATAATACAAGTATGCAGTAACACTACGTTTCGTGATATCCGGTCTGATCTCTTCCTCAGATGGATAACCAACTGTGGACAACCAATGTAGGTTAATGTGTTGGATTAGTTACCCACCTGAGGAAGAGATCGGATTGCTGATCTCGAAACGTAGTCCAGTAATTTCTTGTATCACTAAAAGATGGAAATAAAACGTTTCCTTCGGAGTCCCGCAATCGTCAGATAAAATAACTCATGTCAAAGGCTTAAAACTATGGATAGAATTGTATTCAAAAAGCTTTATTCTGTGCTTAATCTGCTCTCGCAGTTAAATATAGTTTCTGAGAACGAGCTTTACGGAACCGCGCAGTTCTCAGTAGTTAATGTGGGATTTGAAAGTGCAGACTTTGTATTTTATAATAATACTTGTAAAACAATACGCTTGCTCTTGAAACTGGAAACTGCACACGTTTCTGGAATAATCGTAATTCGTCGAAAATACGATACACCGCTCCAATTGATAAGAGAAAAACATCCATACAGTTTACATTGGCACTGCGTTATTAACTCGGAAGAGAATCTAATAATGTATGTACATATTACGTGTAACTGCAGAAAGTGTAAGATTTCAGAGTTTCGTTTTTATTTGTGACATGTAAGGTATCAAGCGTTCTTAGTAAATGTACATAATCAGTTTTGACTTTGAGTTGTGTAAAACATTTACGACTGAATTCCACGTTTAACACCCACATTTGAAAACGATTGGCGACGAATCACGACTACATCGAATGTCTTCTATTGTTGTTTTATCTGGTTACCATTACCCCAATTTGACCAAACATTTAGCCCGTTTAAATCTCTTCGAATGTCAAGTTTTATTAATGTTTTAAATATAAATTCGACTATTTGAAAATTAAAAATTTGAGATTATACTTTTAATATAATTCGAGAAAGTGTAAGTGTGATGAAATAAATAATATACTTAAAGAATATTACTTCAGTTGATTTTATACTCATTATAAAAATGGGTAAACAAGAAGGATCGTTTTATACTACTCTGTATAATTTGTTTTCTACACATGTGAACATTAGAGAACTGTTGTTAAAATGTTCGGCAATAGATATATGTACTATTCAATGATGTGGTGCCTTATTCGGTGTATCTGCATTTGTTCTCTTAAATGGCAGATAACCTCCCTTATCTCATATTCTATCCTGGGTTGCGTAGAGCTTACGTTCTAAAAATCACCAATTTCTAAACATTTTTCGTGCACAGTATGTACAATTTTATCATGCAACATGATTTTAGTCGGTTTTGACATAACATAACTTGCAGTATTGATTATTTTAACAAATTACTCCCTTTAACTCATCTTTTAATCTTAATATAACATTGTTTTTGGAGCGAAATATAAATTAAATATAAACAAACAATGTACTATTTCAAATACTTAAATTTTTCAATATGAATCTAAATGTCATACTGTTCAAATTTATCTGATTATAATAAATAATATCATAATAATTGGTAGTTTAAAATCCTGGAGAATCCTAACTACAGGAGGGCGCATTCCTTAAATATTTTTAAACAACCAATACATCTTAATTTTATCATTACAGTTACAGCTATGCTACAACGGTTTAATTTGTTGTTAAGAAACATCCTGTGTTATACTGTTGAAATTAATGTAGTAATTTTTATTTCGCCAATTCAGAAATGAATAAAGCTGCCACATTAATGCATGTAGAGAGAACATGGGTTCTGACGATGTTGCTATTTATCAGAAACTTAAATGGGTTTAATTACAGTTCACGTTTAAATCGAGTGTTTGATCACTTCATCGTTAACTGCACGGAGTATTAACTATAATTAATTTTCTCTCTGATCTAGTTTCCAGTTGTTGCTTCCAGTTAGTTGTATTTTAGCGAGTGTTTTTGTTGATTGTTCTTACAAAAAATGAGAAAAAGAAATAGCTGTTTGTTTCAACTAATGGGATGTCACCTTGGCTAAAGTTTAAAACGCGACACTTCTATTAATTAATCGATAAATTTGTGTTGTTTCCCTCTTGTAATTATTTTGAAATCATACAAGTAATTAGTAATATTCTTATGTGTTTATTTGTTTTCAGGTAAGGCGTACAGTACCGTTTTCGGAACTATATTTGGTAAGCCTTACTGTCTTTACTATCTATGAGACACAATATATGTATTCAAAACGTTGTATTAGTGACAGAAATTTAGAATTCTATGTTGTTGAAGATTGCCTGACTAGATCCATTTGAACGCATAATTAATAAAAAAGGATTTTTTTTTAATGCAAGAAAATTCAATCAGTAACTGATTGCACTCACATATCACCCACAGAGAGCACTTACGTGTTTAACAATTTGCACAATGCTGCAAGATATTATTTATTGATTGTTTTCAAGTTACGTTATTTAAAGTTGTGTATTTTAAAACCATCTTTGAAAAATGTTTAATCCTGCTAGATATTCTTTTTTAATGTACTTAAGTTGTATTCTTCAAAATTGTGCCTTTTAAAACTACAGTTGAGAAATTGTTAATAGTGCAACATGTACTTTTTTTAATGTAATCAAATTGTGTTCTTCTTCAAAACTGTGTCTTTTATAAAAACCGATCGAAAAATCTTAAATTCTGTTGAAAATTGCAATGAATTAACATGTGATTAAAAAAGTTATACCTACTAATGAAAGTCACGGTGTTTTAAGTACGTGTTAGTAAACAACTTTAATTTTATAGAATTTGAGGGGCACTAATTAATGCTGCAAATGTAATCCAACTCGACAGTGAATGTGAAGGTTGAGTTTAGCGCCAGTTCACATTTGATCATAGTGCAACGTCTGGAATCTGTAGTTCCTCTGAAGGGATCCAAAACAAGTTGGCGACGAAGAACCTCAAAATGAACTCTTTACATCGTTTCGACATCTGAGACACCTAGACTACAAAAAATAGTATAAAGTAAGACTCAACACTAAGTGTAAGGTGAATTACAGCTGAACTGGAGCTAACCTCGACACATTGAATTAACACTTCCCACCAAAGCTGCATTATGTTTCGACAGTAAAGTTGTTACAATAGAAAATGAGAAAAGCGATTTGAGGTTATGGGTAATCTACGTGCTCTCTAGTAGGTATCTACGGGCCTGTTTCTGCATATTTGGGATGATTTCTCTATTTTGGGAAGGTATGCCATTGTTATCACAGGCTCACTTTATGAGTCCTTAAATTAATAGTTTACGATGTGTATCTATAAACCTTTTTTTAATTAACATGCTTCGTATAGAATAAGCAGTAGACTTAAAAGTTATAGTATTTATTTTCACCTGTTTTCAGGTTTTTAACTAAAATTATATGGTTTATGTTTAAAAGGCAAATTAGGATACTAACATAATAGGCCTAAAGCATTGGAGATTATGAAGATGTTAAATGTAAGCATTGGTAACATTATTTTAAATGTTTTAAGCAAGAGGAGACGACAACAGTTTTGTATTAATTTTTGCTATTGTTTACAACACATATCAAAATATTCCCGGTAACATAACTCCGAGCAGACATATAGTGAATGCTTTCTTTACAACGTATGATACAAATATTCGATGGAACATAGCACTGAATATACGTTTGTTTATCCCTTTGAGGACCAATGGACGATATATCGTCCAACCATGTCCTGTCGCACAGAGCGGCTGGACGATATATCGTCGATTTATATTGGTCTTCGTTTGAGGTCTTTGTTTTTACGATTACTTTAATTTTTTGTACCACGAAATTAGAAACTGATAAGCGTATCCTTATAGTTACTTCCACTGTGTTTGATAAAAATGTAGTTTTAGAAATAACTTAATAGTCTTATAATCTTTTTATATTATTGCCAATATTTTATATCGTTGCAAATGGCGCAGTGGAGTGGGTATAACCGAATCAAGCAGCAGCGTCGAGCGTGGCTGCTGCTTGGATGGGCCATCCTTGTAGCGTGATCCTGTCCTTGCAAGCAGCCATCCTGTCCGGACTTGGTGGTTTTGGAAGTTGGTCCCCAGGTTAAGTGTTAAAAAGGCTAATTTCGCCTTGTAAAATGAGGCATTGTTTTTCTATATTTTCTCCAATTGAAATATAACTTGACACACTTTCTTTGAATATTATATTGCTAATGAGAATAAAATATGATATTTATGTAATGAAATGTAAACAGACAATTTAGTTAGAAGAATTATTAAAAGAATTATAAAAAATATACCTTTATAAACACTATTTGTAAATCTCTCTTCATTTTGGGCACAGACTTTTTCATTTACACCCAATACAGCTTGACAACAAAAAATTCTAGTAACATTGAAAAAAAATGTTGTCACGGCCCTCAAAGGGTTAATGTTGTTTTGATAACGCATGTCACAGTACTCCGGAGAACACAGCACTGCGCGGACATTTAGTTAACGTTCTTTTCACTGGATTTCCAAACCGAGCAAACAAACATGGAACAGCAGCGTCATAAATGTGACACGAACACGAGAGAGAGAGAGAGCCAGTCTAGCGGTCCGAACTGTCACCGAATTGAACACAAGTCCCGGTTACCGGGAGGTCACATGCCGCTGGCGGAATGTTGTGCAGTTGTGATGACGCCGTTCCACCGAGCGATGATGGATCGTTCTGCGCTATCCGCTATACTACAATAAACAAATTTTCTAATGTAACTGTGTCGCCATGGGTTTGTTTATTACCACTGCAACCATTACGAGTACTGACATTCGTGAAGCCATCATTTAGCCACTTTGTGCATTAGAGCGTTTCAATTTGGAGGCGGACATTTACTTTGTATGTCAAGCACTCAACATAGACAATTCTTCTATGAGAAGACATCCATTGTTAGCCACGCTGGCTTTGGCTGATGTCTCGAAATTGGATGGCGTTAAAATGGTAAAAATTCAAAACAACATTTATTCGTATAATTTTTTCTTTACATTTGTAAACCAGACATATAAAAAAATGGAAAGACAGTCACGAATACTTACTGTGAATATATACTTTAAAAAGTACGTTTGCTAATTAGTAAATGGTTATTTTTTATATTTTAAAATAATATGAGTCTCAATCTCTTAACATCAAAAAGTGTTATATTTTGTATTAATTATATATATTAATGTATTATGTATATAATAAATCAAATATATATATATAAAATATAAATAAAAAATATAACACTTTTTGATTTTAAGGAATTTAGTCTCTCATATTATTTTAAAATACAAAAATAACCGTTAAATAATTAGCAAACGTACTATATAACGATATATATATATATATATATATATATATATATATATATATATATAAATAACGTTATATAGTTATAATATATTATAATATATATATATATATATATATATATATATATATATATATACTCTTAAAAGCGAGTAAAATATTTAAAACGTTTCACATTTAAAATTTTCTAGATGTATATCTAGAGCTCTAGAGGTCGTGAATGTTTTTAGGTAGCTGTCACAAAGATGCTCTCAGTTATTTAAGTGAGATTTTAACTAAACTACGAAAAATCATAAGAATATTTTTGAAATTTATGTACTACGAAAAACATTTTTGGATATTTTACTTGGTATAACTAGTCATCTTATATAATATAATATATATATATATATATATATATATATATATATAAAATAAATATATCACTCGATTAGAGAACTAAATAACTAAATAAAAACATGGAAACGTAGCAATTATTTTAAGTTGTGAATGAAGGACCAGTGACGAGGAGCGAAATGAAGTGTGACGCGCTTGCACGAGAACACGCGCCGACAGCCAAAGACGACGGAAAATTAGTATGTAAACTACACGCGTCAGTCGTGCTCATTCTTAACGTCAAGTGTCTCATTTAAAGCGTTTGGACAGTTCCGCAAAAATATGAAAAATAACACCGTTAAAACTCTTTAGGTAACGCTATTTCATTTTATAAAGAGTCTAGCATTTTTTTAATTATTTTTATTTGTATAAAAAATAATTATATCACTTTTTATATTAAGTTATATAATTAAAACACTATTATAATAACTTAAGTTTTTTATTAATGAAAGTTAAGTTATTATAATTTTTAACATAACTTTTAACATAATAATTTAGTACTGAAATAATCCATCTTGTTCATAATTTTCAGGAATTTCCTAGAATTTCATGCGTGAGTACTCACAAAAACACAAATTAGTTCTTTACACGTTGCGTTAACAAACACGTTTTTACCGAATGCAGATCTGCAAACATTCCGCCAGCGGTCCCGGTCGACTACAATGTTTATTGTGGGAGCTCGCCGCCGCTCACGCCAGGGAAATGCGCGGTCGCACCAATGCATTGTTAATGGTTTCATTCATTCTATGTCCACATTACCCGAGTTCAGTGATTATCAAATATGTGTTAAACATCTGCCGTTGTGGTCAGGACGATCTGTCGCTTCCGCGTTCTAGCGGAGATAGTTTTGTTAAATGCAGATCCAATTTACATACATGACTGAATCAGTGTTATATTGTCACATTATTCTACACAACATTTATAGAAACACGATTGTTCTCCAGGAAAGGATTTTAATGATTTCAAATATTTTTGGAATTATTTAATACTTCAGTAGATAAGCTGTTCGGACAAGTTGCAGTTGATCTAATGCACACCGGTAAATCTGCCATTCAGTGCTTCTTTGCGGTGCAGGATGTAGAAGTGGGGAAGTGTTCACTCCGGAAAACTAGCTGTCTTTTTGGTGCAAGGTCTATTTCTATAGATCAGCTCAATTTCTTAGGAAAGGGTAACGGCAACAGAGGCTCACACATGGTACAATCCTTGGAGGGCTGTAAGGGACAACGTAGAAATGAGGCAGTGCATAGGTTGAGTGAAGACCTTTAGAATAGGGTTTTTTGGTGCAAGGAAGTGAATTTCGACCTGGTCCAACTTGTCTGTAAGGTTCGGAAACTCAAAGTCCTATTATGGAGACTAAGACGCAAACCCCTATTGAAGTTGGGAAATTAAAATAGGACATTTAGCGATCGTCCTACTCTTGTCTGTCTCATTGTCCAGAAAATGGTCTGTGATGTTCTAGCGTGTACGAGTATCACTCTCTTACTTTTGCATTATCAACATATACTCAACGCTAAAGAAGGTACACTTAACGTAACGCGACACATGTGACGCCCAATACTATGGAACAAATAGTCACTAACTTGCGGTAGGGGTCTGAGAACTCAGTACAACCCCTCTTGTATAATACGGTAAGCAGACTCTAGTGGCAGTTCTATGGCCGGTGGGCTAGACAGCTAAAACAAACATACCCATATAACCATTGGGTATATCTTTCCCTAATTTGGCATGCACATGACATGTAATTTTTATAAATTTTATTGGTTTTGGTTTAAAATAAAAATTCTTAAAAAAACTAGTTCTATGAATTTTGGTTGAATTTAATCTAAATACGCTTAACGCTCGTAGGTTTGGAAAGATATCTATCCTGGCTGTGTGTATATATGTCTGTCTGTCACTTCACAGGATATCCGAGATGAGCTATAGACTGGAAATTTTGCGTGAAACTTCAGCGATCCTCTTCCTTCACACATGGTTTGGCGTGGCGCACTCTTACCTGTGTTCTAAAGTTATTAAATAAAAATGTGTAATTATAGTGGGTATGAAATATATCCGAAACAATGGTCAACGGGCATATAATATTTTGTTGAAATTGATCGTGTAGGTATCATAACTAATAGTCTTGATGAATTAGATCTTGCGAAATAGATTTTCCTTAAACATTTTTAGGTTAAAATGTTTGCCCGTAAATATTTAAACTGAATATAAAAGGTTAGAAGAAAGTGGTTGGCTGCAGGATCTATGGCGTCTGTCCTTTAGCCACAAAATATAAACGTTTCGTTGTAAAATACTACTTTTGTTACATTTTGAAGATTTGTTCCTGTTATTAAAACCTGACGAGAGTAAATCCATGGCTTTTCAATATCTTTTCAAATTAGCATGAATAAATATATTTTATTCTTGCAGTCACGTTTATGTTGCCAACTTTAAATCACTATTGTAGGATGTACCGAATCAGTGTTGCCAACTCTCTATCCTCCCAGCCTCATAACCAATGTATATAACCGCCGACAAATCTGTCTCGTCAATTTCGTAACAGGACTGCGAATACGTCAGCTCCATCTGCAATCATATTGAACCAGCATCAAGACTGTAATTATATAAGATTTTCCGGCAACTTGGATTGAATCATACTAAAAACTTATACTAAGAACTATCTACAATTAATAAAATGTGATTTGAATTAACGTGGAGGGGAGTTATACAGGGTAGAAGTACGCCAGACCACATGTCACATAACAAGGATCGCTTATGAATGAGGGGCTAATTTTGCCTCTTTACGCATGTACAAATAAAGAAATTATTCATTCCTTCATTCTTAACTGGGGTTCAACAAAATCATATCAAGAGTATAAACCATTATCTAAATGGATCTTGCCATGTAGACATTAAGTTTCATGTAAACATTAAATTTCTTCTTAAGTACCATGCGGGCACACATAAAGAAGAGCAATTTTTCCAGCCGCTTCGTGAACCCTCAGCCAAGCGTTCTGTAAAGCCTCGTCCACACTGGACAAACTTTAGTCGAACAAGTTTGGCCGAACAGTTCGTGGATGTTCGTCCGAACATTTAAGGTGTTCGGGGGAGAATGTTTGGCGAACTGCAGTGTGGACGCGTCCTCGAACAAAAGTCGGCGCCATCTTCGTTCGGAGACAATGTTCGCTCTTGAAGCGAACAACTGGCGAACGTTTGTGTTAGTCAGGTAGTCTGAGACAGTAACGCGTGGAAGGCGGACGTATTCCATAGTGGTGGTTGTGAGTTGGTGTGGATTACTGTTTTGTTTTTGTGCATTCAAGATGAGTAAAGATTTCTGGAATCAGGACAATATTGTTATGTTGATTCAACTTTACGAATCAAACAAGTTGTTGTGGGATATCTCAGACAAAGAGTATATACAGTTAACTTCGTAACAAAAATTGGATATTAAATGTTTTCTCTAAAAAACACAAGTAGCTTCTTAATGATAACAATTTGACATGATAATGAATCAACACACATGCGGCTCGGATACTCACTTTGCTTTAGAAAACACACAATGGCAATACCAGGGCCAGAAAATAACATGCAAGGGCGGCTAATATTCACACAAAGGCAGCGTAAGCGACTTTCTTTGCTTAGAAATGTCTCATTTGTATCAGACCCCTTTTGTTATGCAAGTAAGTTCGACATGTGTTTACGTTTCCATTTTATTTTTACCCTTTGTGCACTTCTGAGAACAGGTACGAAAATGGGGCGCGTTTGTTGAAACCATTTTACCTCAAACTTATGTGGGTTTCTGTGCATTTATTATTTTAGTCATTTTACCTATACTTCATCCATACCACTATAGGTGATCTTTCCAATAAGTTAGAAGTTTTAACGAAGGAAATGCTTTACATTTATTAAATATGTGTTAATTAATTTCATGTATATGTATGTATGTATGTAATAATGTGTTTTTAATTTTTTAGTAAATAAAGTACTCTAGTTAGTTATTGAGTAATTATAAATCAAAAGGCTTTAAGCCTTTAAACATGGAAATGCATTTTAGTTACTTTCATTTACTAATACCAGATAGTCTTAATAAATATAGGAATGATATTAATTATAATGGATTCAAGTATTACAGGCAGTTACAAGCCTGATTACTAATTTTATTACAATTCCAACGGTACTTGTTTCAACGAAATCCGCCAATTCATAAGCGAGCACGACCACTTTAAAGGTACAACAAACAGGGAGCAGCAAAAATTTTGCCTTTTTATAGGCATTAGTAATGTCAATAATGATATTAATAATGATACTAAATATTTTGAATGTTTTACACTAATTCCAACGGTACCTGTTTCATCGAAATCCGTCAATACATAAGCGAGCACGACCACTTTAAAGATAAACTGCACAAGCCAGGAGCAAGAAACTGATACCTCTCAACTGTGACATGTTTGGCGCTCCCGGCCGTGAAGCCTACATCTGTCAAAAGACAACTAAGATGGGTCTTATAACAGTCTTTAAACTATATAGTAAAAGTTAGATAGTAACTTTATCTTTGATTTTTGCATTATAATACTGTACAGTTAAAAGTATATTGTTTCTAAAACTTGTAATATTCTATCTGGATATTTTCTCTGCAAACAAGCGCCATACGTTATAATACGTATTTTGTCTACTTCGATTTATTATATCATTTGGTTAATAATATACGTAGCATAAGTGATTATCCCCGTGCAGTGTATACACTGTAACTAGTATAATCCACCCCCTCGCCGACGTCGCATCAACTAACTACAAGTAGACGAGACTGAGTTGCAAATGCCAATCCTTGTAATTAGTCTCCATTAGATTGAAAGCGGTGTAGAACGTAGAATAAACCCCTTCTCTGTTGGAGTTAGCGCTTGTTAAGTGCGTGAACTATATATTTTAGTATAGTTAGACAGTAGAGAGTGTCACACCTGGCGGTACCGAACACAAAGCAAGGTGTGAACTACACTGTCAGTGGGGGTAGGGCTTTCTAACTCCGTTTGAATAGGAGACCGGTTTCATTTGCAACGACTGTACACAACTCAATGCTGCATACTGTCCGTATCGGTTTGTTTTAAATAATGTTTTCATTGAATCGACCGTGAAACATGGTTTAAATTACACTAATTTTTAAGTAAGAAAATAATGTCCATGTTTGAGTTGTATGTTTGAATGTATGCTTATTCTTGGTCTACATAATTTCAAAGAGAATTCTATTGATAATAACGTCTTAACTGTATTCATGTTGTTGGCAGAAAACAATTTAACATGTATATTGTATGAGTTATCTTACAATAGTTAAGTCGTTAAGTCATCTAAACAAAAAAATAATATCATTCATTGAAGTCGGTACCCTTGTCCCAAATCGCAAGGAAAATAACATAATATGAATAAACTTTTAACACTTTTAAAGTTTTATTTTCTTATACGATGTACATTTCGGAATCATTGATTCCATCTTCAGGTACAAAATAAGGTTAAGTTAATTGTAAAATAAATAATTAAAATCAATTTGTCATGTGTTTTTTACTACCTTGGTGGCTAAAAAAAAAAAAAAAACACATGACAAATTGATTTTAATTATTTATTTTACAATTAACTTAACCTTATTTTGTACCTGAAGATGGAATCAATGATTCCGAAATGTACATCGTATAAGAAAATAAAACTTTAAAAGTGTTAAAAGTTTATTCATATTATGTTATTTATTATAAAACACTTTTTGAGGCTACATCTCTAACACGCAAGGAAAACTAAGATATTAAAAAAATTGAAAAGTTACTTTAGTAATATTGGTATATTTAAGGATATGTAAGTTTTTTAACATGTACCCAAATAAACCTGAAAAATAATAATAAACTAGTATAGTTCTGATGCGGGAGAATCAATCAATTGACTATTTTATTGTAGATTACTAACTTTTGTTCCCTATAACATAACATTTTTTACCTATTTAAAAAAACCAATTTTGTAATAAAACTTTAATATGTAAAAAGTGAATAACTCTAATACCTATAATAAGGTATGAGACTGTTGTAATGGAAAATAATTTACTTAACATAATTTATAACATTTTTATTTTGAAGGAAAATGATCTTTCCCGGATATTTGTGATCGTTCAGTGATACGAGTAATCAGATTTTATTAATTTCTTGTATCACTGAACGATTGCAAATATTCGGAAAAAAAGTTTATTCAATTCACAATCCTTCCATCGTAAAAAAATGTAACAAAGCATTTGTATTTTTTACATTCAAGAACAAAAATGCTAAGATTTGTATACACACGCATTAGTTTTATAATTATGATCTTAGGGTAATAGTATTTGTACTTTTAGAAATTATGTAATTAAATTTAACCAAATTAAGACTAGAATACAATATGCCACTAAATGTTCACTTGCTTTTTTTTATATATAATAGCAAATAATAGACTAATTTAAATGTAGCCTTAACATTTTTAATTTTTGTCAAACAAGTAATTAGATATAAGTTTATTAGTTATTAATAAACTATAAATTTTCTATTATTCGTTGTAATAGAAATAATATTCTCTTAGTAATCTAGTACCGTAGTGAAACAGTCACAAAATAGAAATTTGTATAATAATTGTCATATCACACCATCGTCGTGTAAATTTTGCCGTTTCATAGCAACAAATCTATTGACAGTTTGCAATTGTCTGAATTTGTACAAAATTTGGAACCATCCCAGGTCAAAGCGGCAGTAACGCTACTTAAACTTTAAATTGTAACTATATGCCACTCACGTGAGTAGCAATGCACATAACTAACGAGGCATGGTCAGGCCGATTCATATGCAACGGCAATTAGTTCGCAATCAGCGCTGACGCAGCAGTCACTGTACTTAATTACACTTTCTGATTAGCAACTGTCATTAAGTCATAACGTGGATTAACCACACTTACATTGAGTCTTTCTACAGCAGTCACTGTATTTAATTACACTTTCTGATTAGCAACTGTCATTAAGTCATAACCTGGATTAACCACACTTTCATTGAGTCTCTCTACAACAGTCACCGTAAGTAATTACACTTTCTGATTAGCAACTGTCGTAAAGTCATAACGTGGATTAACCACACTTTAATTGAGTCTCTGTACAGCAGTCACTATACTTAATTACACTTTCTGATTAGCAACTGTCATAACGTGGATTAACCACACTTTCATTGAGTCTCTCTATAGCAGTCACTATAACTTAATTACACTTTCTGATTAGCAACTGCCATTAAGTCATAACGTGGATTAACCACACTTTAATTGAGTCTCTGTACAGCAGTCACTTTATTTAATTACACTTCTGTTTAGCAACTGTAACTAAGTCATAACGTGGATTAACCACATTTACATTCTCTCTACAGCAGTATATGGTCTTTATTCTGTTTACTTCTTTGTCTTGATTAAACCTGACTTCAGAAAAGCATGTAAGAAATTTAGCTAGTTTTATGTGCAGCCTGTTTGTAAACCGAAGTGGTAGCTAGAAGCTTACAAAGAATATAAACGTTGTCAATAACGGTACAGGATTGAGACCATTTAGTTTTTGCGCTAAAGATTCATTAACTGTTGAATACGAGTATAATTAAATTAACGCGCGAACACACGCGTTTACTAATTTTCGCGATGGCACACGATGCGGCAATTTGCTCACATCTTGTACGATTGTCTCTCATATTCATAATGTTAGTCTCTTTAATATACGTAATAACATTTTTAAGTATTGTTTAATATGTTTCCCTAATATATGTGTTGATATGGTTCAGTAGTATTCCTTAAATGTTATTTTATTAATTTTATCACAACATCAAGCAAAATCGTAGTTTCATTTAAGTAGCGCCGCAGCACTTTTTTTAAGGAGAAGCCGATCTCCTTTTATGCCTTATTCTGCCCGTCCTCGTGGGCCACTGGCCTGTGCGAGGATATTACAGAATAAGGGGGAGAGTCGATACAGTACAAGGTCGATGGTACTGATAAAAAGTGCAATGGTCACAGACGGGATTTGAACCTGCGCTATCTCTAACTCACACTCAAATTCCAACGTCTTAGACCACTCGGCCATCGGCACTCCCAACACAGCACTCCACACTCAATTGCCGTAGCAAATTGCCGAGTCTCTGCGAATTTTTGCTATAGATGCGAGAATATTTCATTTTCTTGAAGCAAACACGTCAACAGATTTCTGAACCACATATTGAATATTTATTAATTTTAAAAGACAATACACATTAAGTAAGCTCATGATCGAATTTCTAAGGATCAAAACGCGACGGTACGTGCGTTACTAAATGGTACTGTTCATAATTGGGGCAGTGTTTGGGTTTAGGGAGGAATCGATCGCCCCTGCGGCCAGTCAGGGATAAAACCGTCTCATGGTCACTTGAAGTGATAGTTGACTGAGGATTACCCAGCCACTTAACCATCTTTGGCGAAAACCCAAACTCCTGCATATAATATTGTAATAATGCGACAATTTGCCTCGGATGCAAGTGCTCAGATGTTAATATCTGTATGAATTTAATATAAATATAATTAAATAATTTTAAAAGTGGCAATCGTAGTTTTAATGTTGATCTGGCACGCGCTTATGCTGAAAATTTAAATAGTACATAAATCAACACTACCACCTCTATTTATATATCATTTCAAAAAGCATTATATATATATATATATATATATATATATATATATATATATATATATATATCATATATTACAATGACGTCATAAATCCTGCCAGAGAGATCGTCTTCATCTAGCCGTTTTGAAAATTAATAATATATCGTGGGTTTGGTTTATAGCTTCTTAAAGCTTTGTTTAGGCTATAATATGCTAAATGTTGGTATATTTTGGAAATATTCAGAGTAAAAGTTATATTTATTTTGTAATTTTTTAAAATAATCGTATCCATTGCAACAAACTCACGTAACGTCCCACCATTAAAACAATTTAGGAATTGTTTATTAATTTTTGTTTTGTAGTGCATACAATTCTCTAAATTTTGTTAACATTTAGTGTAAGAATTATATTTATTGAATTTTTGAAAATAATCGTACCCGTATAGCAACAAATTTTGCCTTTCGTGGACTATTTGTGGTTTTTACAATATAAACTTTTCACTGATGGCGTTATGGTTTGTTGTGGAATTAAAATTTAGTGATAACAATTGATTAGAAATTATACTGGTCACGGATGGGTCAGCCCGTATTTCGAAATTAGTATTAACGTCAGCTCTTATGAGTCGTGATATGAATAATTTGAGGTTAGTTAATCACGCGTCGATAGATGCAACATCTGTTCGGCAACAAATTGCTCTGCGCAAGTCCACAATCATTTTTAAAATTCCTGCAGTGTTGAATCACAGTTTGATGAAATAATTTCTCAAATTGCAGGGTTTTTAAGTTTATTTTTTTAAATTTTTGGCGTAGTAAATGAAAGTTGTTGGTGTTAGTTAACTAACGAATCGATTCTAAAATACACAGTATCCGTCCAACGACAGAGCGACCCTCTTGTAACTACAGTTACGGTTTACCTTCCCCCGTTAACCAAACGGCCCCTTCACATGACACCATCCCTTTTGCGGTAGGAGGGGGGAAGTGTGGAGGAAGAGATTGATGGGGGGGGGGGGGGCGTTAGGTGATGGTGATGTGGGTTCTATCTACAGACGGAGGGATTTGTAAAGTCTATCTCAGACCCGTCAAGAATCGCAATGCCTCTAATCCCCATTTCTATTATTATTGATCCTTTGTGTTTCTTGGCATGCAGTACTTGTTTAGTTGAGCATTTTATCTGCATTCAATGGAAAGGTATAATTATAACTGGCAGACAATACTACCCAGTGTATTTATTAATATTGGGCATAAATTCCTACGATCTCTCTCTCTCTCTCTCTCTCTCTCCCTCTCCTCCCTCCCTCCCCACCTCTCTCTCTCTCTCTCTCTCTCCCTCTCATCCGTGTGAATTAAACAAAAGATCAGTAACAACCAACTTTTTTCCCTTACTTATTTATTTATTTTATTATTTATTTTTGTTTGTGAATAATATTTGAATTTTTCAGACATAATGTCCAATGAAAGTGCCCACAGTAAAATGGCTGTCAAAGACGCGTATAGCATCAAAGAAAAGGGTTACGCCATTGTTTGTGTTAAACAAGCTACGCGATAAATTTCACACGACATTGTGTTGACTCCCGTTGTACAAACAGTGTCTTCTATACCAGTTTATATACTACGTTGGTCGTTTCTCCAATGTGAACCGGACAGTATGCTTTCTCGTTGAAATAAGGTAATGCCATGGCATCTTAAATGAGAAATTTATGTTGTCTACCGTTTCTTTCGCAAAAAGAAAACTTTATTTAATGAATAATTTTTGGAACGTTGTGTTTTGTTTAAAAAAATTAATATATGGGTATATTTATAAAATAACTAAATTAATTGTCTTCTAATACAATTCTGCCATTCATACAAACATTTGCGTTACGATATCTTGTTTCATATGCTTCAGTTAATTTGTTTTCTGGTTTATAATACTAAAACTAACTGTAAAATAGGTGAATATATCGAGATTGAATAGTAATCTTTCAAACCTATCTAAACGGCGTCTTATAACCTGTTAAGCTATTGATATAGTGTCTTCATAACAGAAAAATAAGACAAAAAACTGAATTCCATCGGAAAAAAATTGTCATTTCAAAGGATATCTTTAAAATGTAACCGACATTCATTAAAATTTCTCAACGTGAATCCTTAAATTACGTAAAGTTTATTATTGACGACGAATAATTTGAAAATATAACAGTATTTTTGCCATTACCATAATTTTATGTTATAACAACGCTACATTTCAAGGATTGGAATCCATCCTCTTATTAAGTACGAAAGCTGATACAAAAAAATTGTCTTGGCCTGCTGAAGTACCTTGATGTAAGTGGGTACATCCTGATTTGTAACAGATCCCTGGATTGAGTACAAGAAGTGTTCACCATTCAGGAAAGAAGAGGGACAGAACTGCGGACAGACACGATGCAGACTCCCGAGGGAGTGTACTCCAGGTACTCCAGGGAAATCACACCTGCAGCCCAAAGCAATCAGCAACTGTGTTTTCTTGTACAGTGATGATGTGGTCTCATATACCTTATTGTCTATTTGGGAAAATATGGTTAATTATATTGGTGCATGGTGCACGGTGAACTGGGTTCATCTCGAAGGGTGCTTCTTGTTTGTTCAGTTTGGGCTTTCAATATGATTGCTTTTGGATCACGACCTTCTCCTTCTAGGAGAATTTTCGTTTGCAGGACAAGATGTCTTAAAAAGAGTTTTTTATCGTATAATCACGAATCGCGTTTAGTGTCGAACAGAAGCTAAAAGGATGATATAATTTTCCATTTTCTATATTGGAATCGTCTATATTGGAATTTTTTTTTATTTAGATATATTCGAAAAAAATGCAATTTGAAAGAATATTAATTCCGGATTTACTGTAAACACCAAAGAGATGTGTGTAACAGTTTTGAAAAATTTTTCAACCTAATCAATAAAATATTCTTGTTTAATTTTCGACTTAAAATTTGTTCTTGACATTATGCTAAGGTGGTGTGCCGAGCTAGTATGACTAGAGACCTCATCATATAGAAACGAGATTATGTAAACATTTAATCTGCTTTTTAAATAATCCTTTTTATATTGGTTAGAGAGATTGAATGACTTTTGTGCAGACAACTCTCACACTCGTTTGGAATTCAAATTTCTTCACCAAATGACATATTTAAGGAACAGCAATTATGGAATGCAAGCATTTTTAATAACACATTGTAGGACACTGGTAATACAGTATCACCCGGGCAAAGAGTATGTTACAGAATTAATACGATTATTTTTGTTTTAACTGATAATCTTAATATTTATTATACCTTTACAATATTCCCTTTTAATTCTAGCGGACTTGAGCAAATGAACCTAAAAAAATAGCTTCTAACTAATACAAAGCCTCAAAGTTGATGACGAATACAGAACAATGGTGGAGGAACGGCCAGTTGATTGGTTGTGGATTAACAGAAGAAAGATGAACTGACCCTCCCCTCCACCCCATAATTCATCATCAGAAAGACCAAGGAAGATGCTTTCGTTGTATCCTGAGTTCGGAGGGTTGGATGGGTGGGGGTAGAAGGGGAGGTAGTTGAGGGTCAGTAAGAGATTGAGCAATCTTGATTGATAACATTTCTCAGATTTGGTTTGTCGAACTCATTCTTGATTAGAATTAAGATGCTACCCCAGCAGTGTCCTTATTTAGCAGGCTACACAGCAGTTTATTAGTGGATTTTATTGTGGCACGGTGTATATTGGTCGTCGCGAAGGATTTTATTGGAACTAGTGGACATTACTGCCCTCTTCTTGTTCAATTGTTTTCATTGTCATTCTTGTCGCTGAGCTTTACGTTAATTTAAGCTGTTGCTGTGCCATAAATTTGTATCTCCGACAAGGATATTTACGTCCAAGTATTAATGAAATTCATTAATTCTATATGAAAAAAATAATCTGGATATTTGGTTAGACTTTTAGTAAATTTAATCCTAATATTTTTATTTGTGGGTGTGTGTAGTTGGCTGAGCGTTAGCTCGAGAGGCTGGGAAAATATAAATTCTCTCTCTATGCATGTCTGCACGATATCTCGAGAACAAACTAAGCTATAGATTTGGAATTTTGAATTTAGCTTTATCTCTAATGTAAGGAACATAGACTTTGAGTATGGTGAATGTCACCCTATGGTATTTGGCTGAGCGTTAGCGAACATTTTTAATTCCTGTTACCGATAACCCTGATGAAAATTCGTAAACAAATTGAAAACAACCATATGGGATTTTTACATATGACTTAATAGCTAGTATAGCTTAACAAAATGAACTATAGACTAAACAATTCTTTATGCAACCTCAGCGAACATGCTACGCAACTCTTTGTGTGGCGTATTCCTACCTCGTTAGTTAAAGAAGAAAGATAGTAATAAGTTTAATGTGAGCCAAAAACATGCGTATTAAATGTTAAGAATTGATCTCACGAATTTCCATTTAATTACAGAGTTTGCATTTCAGTATACTGTATAGATAAGCCCCACTGATCACATAAATAGGTAACATGAAAATAGAACATGTGGTAATTACTTCTCGTGTTTATTTGTTAATGCATCCGACAGACTTTCCATACAAAGCGTTTAACTACGTATAATGACCATTATAATTTACTAAAATCTAAATCTTCCAACTAACTTTTATTTACAATCTTTCCATTTTTAAGATACTTAAATTAATGATTTTTATGAAATTATCCTCGAGAACTTTTATAAATGCCACTAGAGGATTAAATTCAAGAAATCTATCTATCTAAGGGAGTACATGTTGTAATGTTTACCAATTTGAGCTCTCCTAGCTCATATTATTATAAAAATTATAGTACAACAAAGTGCAATGGGTTTTGCTTTTTACTGTTATGAAGTTGAGATATATGCTCAAAATGTTTAGGCATACGGCTTGTTTTGATGAAAATTGTGTTAACTCTGGTTATTTTATCATTTTATACATTGGTTTGTTCTAGCTTAACCGTGGTTCCGTTTCTTGCAAACTGGAAAAGATGTAATGTTCTATTGTTGTAACATATCGATGGATAATGGCTGAAATCCTATCCAAATGTAATTAAAATCCTCTCAAAACATCTGTTTATCCAGCCCTAACTCCGCCTCAAAAACTAAAGACAAATTTATTTGTTTTTCATTTCGCTGTCACTAATAAATTTAAACAATAATTTGCAAAAAAGGTATACAGTTATAATATTCTGTCCTAAATAATATTGTAAAGTAAATGGTGTAATATTAAAAATTGAAGTTGAACGCAATATTTTTAATAGCGGACATTAAAAAAGAACCGCCTCAAAAATAAAGACAAATTTAATTTAATTTTTTCTTTCCGTTGTCAGTAATAAATTTAAACACAAAATCTCCAAACATTTTATATGGTTTTCATTTTATGTCCTAAAAAAATGTAAAGTAAACGGTGTAACATGAAACATGAAATTGAACTCCATATTTAAAAAAGCGGACACTAAAAAATGAACCGCTTCAAGAAATAAAAGCACATTTAATTTTCTTTTTTATTTTCGTTTTCAGTAATTAATTCAAACAAAAAATACTGTTATTGTTTTCCGTCCTAAAGAACTGTAAAGTAAACGGTGTAACATGAAAAATGAAGTTGAACTCCATATTTTAAAAAGCGGAAATTAAAAAAGAACTCCATAAAATTAAGACAAATTTAATTTAATTTTTTCTTTTCGTTGTCAGTAATAAATTTCAACAAAACATTTCCAACAATTTTATATGGTTTTAATTTTCTGTCCTAAAAAAATGTAAAGTAAACGGTGAACATGAAAAATGAAGTTGAATTCCATATTTTAAAAAGCGGACATTAAAAAAATGAACCATGCGATTTTTTAATTTCTTAAAAATAAAAGTAAGTAATTTAAGTTTACTCTAAAATGTTGTTTGCACGGTCACATTGGTGGCCATGTTGAATTGAACACTCGGGACATTGAAGAAGAATAAGGGATTTAACAAAGTCGTAATTCTGATTAAAGTGGTTGCTAGACGGTCCTTGCTCCGTACAAATCCCTTCTTCAGCAGATAAGTCTTGTAATCTACCTCTCCCCCAGGTCGTGAGGGTTGGCAGAATGCAGGGTGGGCGAGGGAGGGGTCGGTCCTGGACATTTCATTACATTTCTGGAGCTGATTGAATCAACTTGTCCGGCGGTAGACCAAATCAGAGAAACTCTACTTTACTTATGATTTCTTTGTTAGTTCTGTTTATTTCTTGTGCGGTAACGAAAGAACACAACTGATGTTTGATTATATTTACTTTTGTTTTATGTCTTTAACTTGAACGTTTCAGAATCGGCATTAAAAAGTATGACATAATAGTATATGTTATTATAATTCATTATTAAAACAAATAATCAACTATTAACGTTTTAGGATAACGAAATTACGGACATCTCCCATAGTTATGTGATACAACAACAGAACACAACGTTTCGAGTACTGATATCTGATCTCCTCTTCAGGTGCAGCAAAATCTAAAACAGAATAATCGTGGAAAAAATCCAAACATTTAAACACATCAAAGTCAAAATTGGCTGTAAAAAGTTCTGACTTAACTGTTTAATTCATGCATCATGATAATGAAAACATTTTCAGCTGTACATCTATGTTTCGAATGTGAGACATCCAGTTTTACAAATGTCCATCCATAAATTTATATCTCCGTATGAAAATCTATCTGCGCAGCTGCGTTACCAACAAAACCGTACGTGGTCGGACTGTAAAGATTAACCCCTTCATGGATGTTGCGGAACTGTGGGCACAATTAAGAAACTCGCTTTTTGACTGATTCGGTACATTAGAGTAATGACGATGACGGGAAATGTTTAATGATGATGTCATCACGATTGTAGTCAGTCATTCGAGCGACTTGTCCCCTGACAACGCTGTCAGATCCGAGTCCTAGTTGTCCAGTGGATGCGCAACTGACATTAATTGTTTGAAATTTACCGAAGCGAATTAATCTGGATGCTAGAAAAGTTTCATTTCTGGCTACCTGTTTGTCCGCACGAAATCTCGAAAACGAACTGGCTTTTAGTCTTGCAATTATGCATGAAGCTTCATTTCTATATGTTGAATACTGAGTTCGAGGATGGTGCCACTCAGTAGGATTTCCTGACCGGTAACCAATATTTCTAAATTGGCCTTATGGGCTAATATGATAACAACGAGAAAAACAATAAAATAAATAAATTTTTAAACAGCTATGTACGCTCATAAGATATTTTTGAAGGATGTTCTTCCTACGCCAATGCCATTTCAATTGAGAAAGCAACAAAGCTTAAGGGAAAACGGTCCAAACAAACTTGCAAATATTGTCAGGATTTATCAAAATAAAGTCTAAGCAATTGAAATTACAAAGTTGAGTTGATAATTTTTCACCCTTTTATTTTTAAGATACCTCAGAAATGTCGTAGTCATTTCTCTTGGACTCTATTTTCATGAAATAAAATGCATAATTAAAACATTACAAAAATATTAACCTAAAATAAAAATGTACAAATTAGCAGTTTGAAGCCTAATATGTGATTGTGTAACCACGTCGGGGCGCGAGGGTTACCAGAATCTGTGGAGCTCCGGACAAACTATAGCCATAATTAGGTGGCATATTTAAGCAATTCTTGAAGTGAATTCAGCCCGCACCGTGAGTACATGAAGAGTATATTTATGTTTACTATAAACTTGCATATACATTTCCCTACCGAATTACATATTTTTGTATTTAGTGAAACTTTTTCAAAGGTTTAATGAGGACGATAACACATAGTTTTATGTAAAGTAAAACATTTGTCTCAAAGTTAATAACACTGTTCCAAAACTTTAAATAGGTCAATTTCGTCGCATCGTCTCGAGTTGTCCTGTAGAATTAAATGTGTCTACAAGTTAGTAACACTGTGCCAACAAGTTAAAGAACCTTAAGGAACATCGTTTTAAATTTTAAAATTAAGTTATTGACACTGCAGAAAAGTTAAAATAAAAAGAGTAAACCTGTTCCTTTCGAATTACAGATTTAAAAAGAGCTAATGTCATAAAGATGAGTTTAAATTGTACTCTTTATGCATACATTGTTTGTGTACTATAACTAAAAACTGTTATGATTAGTAAGAGGTATAATAAATAGTTCCAATTTCCTGTAAATTCGTGCTGTAATAATTAATTGTATAACGTGGATATTTCGCTATATTATACTGGTATTTTGTGTAAATTAATATATATCTAGTAATAATTAACTAATTAGTTTTACCTTTGTCCTGCTTGTCGGATAAACACAGGGAGCACTCTATCCATGTGTTCTCCTCACATGACGTCACATTGCCCAACACTGCTGATTGATTAGCTATCGTGCCGCTCATTGAGGTTTGTTTAACAGCATTCATTCCATTCAACCAGTTTAAATACTTTATGAGTTCATTCACAAATCTAAATATTTTATTTTGTGTTGTGGATTTGATTAAACTGCTAAAAGCACCACCCCGAACGGCTTTTACGTATATGATTAATCAATAACAGGCCGGTATCACGTACACCATTCACGATTTGTTTACGCGTGTATTCGGCCAACGGGAAAGATAAGGTCCCCTTTTTCAACCCTTATCCTCGACCACAGTGTCACACACCGTGTATATTGTCTGCCCTTACTATCAGCACGCTCTTTGTGCTTGTGCTGCGTAGTGAATCTGAAACTCCAGAAACGAGCAGAATTATTATCACCACGCTTGTACTTGTGCTGCGTAGTGAATCTAAAACTCCAGAAACGAGCTGAATTATTATCAGCACGCTTGTGCTTCTGCTGCGTAGTGAATCTAAAACTCCAGAAACGAGCTGAATTATTATGAGCACGCTTGTTGTGCTTGTGCTGCGTAGTGAATCTGAAACTCCATAAACGAGCTGAATTATTATCAGCACGCTTGTGCTTCTGCTGCGTAGTGAATCTGAAACTCCAGAAACGAGCTGAATTATTAACAGCACGCTTGTTGTGCTTTGTGCTGCGTAGTGAATCTGAAACTTCAGAAACGAGCTGAATTATTATCAGCACGCTTGTTGCTTGTGCTGCGTAGTACATCTGAAACTCCCAAAACGAACAAAATTATTAACAGCACGCTCGTTGTGTTTGTGCTTCGTAGTGCATCAGAAAATACCAAAACGAACAAAATTATTATCAGCACGCTTGTTGTTTTTTTGCTGCGTAGTACATCTGAAACTAATAAAACTAGCAGAATTATTAACAGCACGATCGTTGTGTTTGTGCTGCGTAGTGCGTCTGAAAATACCAAAACGAGCAAAATTATTATCAGCACGCTCGTTGTGTTTTTGCTGCGTAGTGCATCTGAAACTCCAAAAACGAGCAAAATTATTATCAGCACGTTCGTTGTGTTTGTGCTGCGTAGTGCATCAGAAAATACCAAAACGAGCAGAATTATTATTATCAGCACGCTCGTTGTGTTTGTCCTACGTAGTAACATCTAAAACTCGCGAAACGAACAAAAATTTGTCAAGAAACTGTGTATTACTAAATGAAAATGGAATACATTTTTGAGTGAATACGATATAAAATTAAACGTATATCATAAAGATTATTAAAAGAAGTGGTAAGTGATGGAAGTGATAGGCAAGTTAAGATGAGATATACCTTTTAGTAAAAGACTCTCTATCAGCCTCTGAAAACACTTGCATGGTAAACCTGCAGACCTATAGTCAGCTAGTTATATTGCTAGTTTATAATTATTTGTTTTACTCCGGAGTTTCGACTAAGAGCTAAGTTTAAGCAAAATTTTGAAATTAAAGTTTATATTTGTAGAAATTAATGTAACATATCAAGTCCATAGCTCAAATTATTCTTAAAATACCCAGCGGTAAAATAGACATTCAAACAGATGGAAAAATATAAAAGGGTTTTTTCAGAATTTTTAGTGATACAATATACAAAGTTTATAGCTCAATTCGTTCATGAGATATCTCTGTACAAGATACATGATTTCTTAATGGTCAGCCAAATCGCTTGGTGGGACATGTATCACAATCAAACTCTATCTTGTGTATATACAAAACCGATACAACGATGTATCGGAGGACTGGAAAGCACGTAACGACAATCTTTTCACAACCAAACCAAATAACTAACCTCATTCCATTTGTTACTATGTCACATGTTAAAATATCAAATGACTGGATAAATTTCTATACGGTTTTATCGTTTTCTTCCATGATTAACGACAAGACCAATGTAAAAGTTTCCGCCAAATCCCATGGAGTAACATACACCATTGTCGATGTTGCCTATGTAGAAATGAATCTACATGAATATTTGAAATCTATAGTTGAGGTCACTCTTGAGATATAATGATAGGTTTCGCTAACCCTCAGCCAATTTATAAAACACTGATCTGTTTTTTTCTATTTTTAATGACTTTACACATACTGTATATTGAATAGATTACGAGTATCTTGGGATGACCACATTAAGCATAATCGCGGACCTAGTTTATAAATTAATAACTTACACAGACGATGCTGGTGTATTTAAATAAATTATAAACTCACCACTAATTATACTCATTATGGTTTAAAATATTAGAAATCAATTTAGCTTCATAAAGATCTATTTTGTTTTTCACTTTATTGATACCGCGACATAATAGCAATCTATTATAACAGCGCATAATGCATAATTGAGAACATCGGACACAATTAATTTAATCCGAGGACTAAAATTATGTTTACCAGTTATGAGGAATTGTGGACATTTCCATGTAGATAAATCTCGGATGTGCCGTCATGACGTCGACATAACCTCAAAATCTGCTGTCATGACAGTATGTGGCCGCTAGTAGTGTTGATGGCGTCCAAACATGTCCCCTGTGGAACACCGTACAACCATCTGTTGGAATGTTGTGGCTCACTGTGTGGACACACAGTTTTCTGCTGTATACTTAACTGTGTCATGGTCGAAGCTATTAAAGCTGTAGTTGAAACTATTTCCTCCCGTCGTTACAGTAATATGCTTTTCGACGGAAGGCCAGCTCGTTGTGTAATGTTAGTCTTGTATTGTATGTTTTTGTGCATTTTCATGCATCAGTCATGAGCATTTCTCGATAACAATTTATTCTCTAGGTGACGGATGTTACTAGAAATGTTTACTCTCTAGAGAAAAACAAAATTACCTCCTGCTGCTCACAGGGGTAATATACGTATACAGGTTATCCTTGTATGTACAAAACTAATCAGAAAACGGTTGTATTGGTCAAATAATGCACAATTGTGAATAAAGGCAAAAGTATGCCGTAAATACTTTTTACACAGTGGTCGAGTAGTCGGAATTTGAATCTGAGTTGGAGATAGTGCATGTTCACATTATGTATATAACCACTGCATTTTTTATCAGTACCATCGATACTGAACTCTATACTTGTACTCTACGGACTATCTCCTATATTGTGTTTGAAAAGATAATCGCACAGACCAGTGGCCAACGAGGATGGCCTCTTTAAAAATATTATTCCTCTGCGTAACTAACTGAGATGAAATGTTGTATGCTACTCACCCACGCAAAATCTAGTTTAAAAAGGCTTCGTTACAAAAATGTTAGACCAAAGTAACGAAAAACTGTTACACAATTTGTTCAGATTAACTTTTCATCCAGTAAAACTGTACGTAATAGATTTTATGATAAAGTCTAGTGCCCTCAGCAATGCATAAAATGGTCCGTTTCTACCTTTGACAGTTTAAAAACTATGTCAATAGATAGGAAACAAACCGGCTTATATAAATTAGTAATTGACGAGTTTTATATAAATGTTTGATTTTTTAGTTATTTTATTGATATTTTAGTGTTAAATGGTCACTTTTTTAACACTAATTATTGGGAAATGATCATTGTTTCTTTAAGTCATGTTTTGTGTAGAAGATTAATGTAAAAAGTTCAACTCAGCTAGGCCGTTTTATGTATAAAATAACAAAAACAGTTTTAAAGAAAGCACTTAAGGAAATTTTGAAGTGGAAAATACGATATTTCATGCTATACCCAATACAACCAATTTTTTTATTTACTTTATTGCATTATATAAACGTATATAGATTATAAAAAAGTGCTCTTCGCGATCGCACACGCGTTCCTTTTAAGTTTTAGTTTTTTACTTTTTCTGAGGGTATTAATAATTTACATACCTGTGTATTTTCAAAGCTGTCAAATACCTCCTAGACGTACGTAGGTGATTTTGTATGAGTATTATATGCCGTAAGAAATGAATACTTATTCTCTACTCTTCATTATAATTGTCAGAATTCTCTTTTATTGTATATTAAGTTTAATAACCCTTCAAATTTACACTAAATTAAACGCGTATCGGTGTATTATCCTACATTTAAAAGGAATAAAATAAAAATATGGTTTTTGAGATAATATTAACAGCATAACTCATTTTACTGTTACTCAGTAAAGTAATTTTCAATTATACAACGAATAGAAAAACTACGTTTTCTTTATACCACGCCGCCAATTCGTATTAGGAAACTTTTTTAATAAAGTAGTTTATATTTTCCTTATATACGACGATACTTCACTCCAATACACCTCTTCATTCGCGTATAATAATGGGCCATAATAAAGAATTCTCTTTCATTGTATCTTAAGTTTAATAACCCTTCAAATTTACACTAAATTAAGTACGCGTATCGGTGTATTATCCTACATTTAAAGGGAATAAAATAAAAATATGGTTTTTGAGATAATATTAACAACATAACTCATTTTACTGTTACTCAGTAAAGTAATTTTCCAATTATACAACGAATAGAAAAACTAGGTTTTCTTTATACCACGCCGCCAATTCGTATTAGGAAACTTTTTTAATAAAGTAGTTTATATTTTCCTTATATACGACGATACTTCACTCCAATACACCTCTTCATTCGCGTATAATAATGGGCCATAATAAAGAATTCTCTTTCATTGTATATTAAGTTTAATAACCCTTTATATTTACACTGAATGAAGTGCGTATCGGTGTATTATCCTACATTTAAAAGGAATAAAATAAAAATATGGTTTTTGAGATAATATTAACAGCATAACTCATTTTACTGTTACTCAGTAAAGTAATTTTCAATTATACAACGAATAGAAAAACTACTTTTTCTTTATACCACGCTGCCAATTCGTATTAGGAAACTTTTTTAATAAAGTAGTTTATATTTTCCTTATATACGACGATACTTCACTCCAATACACCTCTTCATTCGCGTATAATAATGGGCTCTTTGTTAAAAACAAAGAGCTATTGTGTGAACACAATAGGAATTCCAGCCGCTTCGTTAAGTACAGATTATATATTTTGCATGTATTGAAACAACATAATAATGTATTGTTTTTGTTCTGAATGTATTGAAAACCAAAATTTCATCTCTATCAATTCTAAAGCATAGATGTTTTATTATTATTATGTTTTATTGCCTGAGGAAAGGTGGATATTTACTAAAATTCTGTGCCTAAATACAATCCTTGTAAATCACTAATAGATTTCTGATAATAAGCCTTTAATTATTGGCCTAAAACTAATTTATAGTAGTTTCAATATTATTTTCTAGAATTGAGTTTTTGCGCTATAAGAGCTGTAGACGTTCTCAATATTTACGCCAAACCATATTTTTGTTATCTTGCGATTGAAAATATCGTGAAAAACACTAGTTTGTTTGTATACTTCATGTTGTGAATAATTCTAATGTTGTATTGTTTGTTTTTTGCAGGTAAGGACGAGAAAGCTTGTAGTGCTTCGGTTTCCCATTTATGAATTCGGTCTGTGAGTTAATTAACAAAATACAGTATTTGTTTATTAGTTTAGCATTGTAGCTGTGTATTGTTTGGTTTGCCATTGGTATTGTAATAATTTGTCGGCAGTTGTAATAAAGTATTATCAATATACACTTGTAAGTGTAAACCATCTCGTACAGAATTTCAACTACGCTGAAGAAAATGAGAAAATTTATATCGTTGTGATGTTTTATTCCATTGTCTTTTACTTCAAACATGTAATGGAAAATATTTTGACTATCGTTGCACCAGTTTACTTACACTCGAATACAAAATCATGCTCGCCAATCCAGATCGGTCTGTGCAAAGAATATGGAAAACTAGACGGCTGACTTAAGGTAGTACCAAGGACCATACAACAGAATTCG